>NW_001884568.1:561466-573193 GCF_000146915.1 Parastagonospora nodorum SN15 | reverse complement strand
GCTGCGTTGGGGTTGACTATGCTGATGCCATATTTGTGACACTTCAGGGCTCGCTCAAGTACGTCGAGCGACATGGCGAGCGCGTTATCTCGCATCCATGCCTCGCCTCCACGATGGTGTAGCATGAAGTTGAATTCCATGTTCGGCAGCACACTATCTCCCATCACCAGATATGTCTCGTCGTCATGAGGTGGTGGGTGCATGGCTCGAACGTTCAACTCCCTGTACCGAAGAGGGGTAGGGAAGGCCTGGATCGGTTCTGCTCGCAGTCTGGGTTCGTTCTCATGATGCTTCTGAACCGCCGGAGAGGCCTCATATCGGACGTCGGCTTTCCACTGCCAATCCTTTTCGAAGGTCCAAGGCTTGACCAGGACATCAATGCTATATCGGCGTGTGCGCAAGCGCGGCGAGGTCTTCTTGGTTGGCACATAACCGGCACGCCCAAACCCACGAGAGGCAAGAACAAGCATCTGGCTCGTCTCCTCGCGCATCATCTGTTTTGTGCTGTTGAAGATGCTAACGTCCTTGCGAAGCGTGCTCGTGTCGATATTGACGCGACCACTCCAGTTGTCGAGACTGATCGGCACAGGCAATTGTTCAGACCAAGTTGAAGGATCCTCGACGGAGGGAGCCGTAGCCTCGGGTGTGGTGGGCAGTTTTGTTGTCGATAGTGACTCAGTTGTGGCTGATGACAGTGTGGACGGAGCTGGCTCATCGGTGTTGGGGGTGCTGCTTGTGGTGGTGGGAGTCGTAGCCTTCGAATCGGAGCATGTAGTCATTCCAGACGCGTTGGCTCCTGCTACTTCGGTCGGCAGACGGTCTGAGGGCGCAACCTCAGGCGACGACATGAGTGAGTCCTCGTTGTAGATTTCGAGCACCGCGTCTTCAGAGTGCGATGGCTGCGCATCTATCACCGCTTCTATTGTGTAGACCTTCTGGACCTCCGGGGCCGGCATGATTGGTGAGCAACTTTGTTGTATGGCGGTTGAGTAGCCCCAAAGGGATAGTGCGGTGAGTTGAGGTCGGTAGCGCTTAGTGGAGCGTTGGGTGAGGGTGAGTGCTCTACCGTGGGAGAGCCTTTCCCTGCGGGGCGGAATTCGGCACACAATACCAAAGCGCAGATTTCAAATTCGAAAGTGAGAGCGTGGCGAGTGGTGGGGGAGAGCGCGCGTTACCCAGTGAAAGTGGGAGGTGCGCTAGTCGAGATATCAGAAAGTTTGCTCAAGGTGCAGCAACTGTTTGCGTCGCTGAACGTCAGGGCAAGCTGAAAAAGTGAGCTCAAATAAGAGCTGTGTTGCGTGAGTTGGAAGGGGCGAGTGAGGAAGGAATGAGAGTCGCTTCCTTTAAAAGCTGTGGAAAATGTTTCTGGCGGAGCTAGTGAAGATGATAACCATGGTAGGAAGGGACCCTGGCGGACAGAGACGTCCACTGCAAAATCGGATTTCACGTGCTGAGACAATAGGACTTTGGAGCGAGTATGCAGTAGGAGAGAGTAAAGTAAAGATAGGAAGTATACGTGTGCGCGAGAGGTTGTGATGTCACTTCCTCGTGCGATGAGGATGAGGGGAAGCTGGTTCGGCGCGTATAGCCACGGCGGTGAGGTCGAAGCACGCCTCAAATATTCGCTTCTAGATGCTTATTTTTACATATGCTGTGACTGGTAGACACGTGAATGGCTGCACATTCGTGGTATCTGGGGTGGCCGAAGTGCGCGACGGTGACAGCCTGCACTTCGCAGATGGCGACAAGTGGGCGCGCTCCTTGAGCGGCGTCGCGAAACCAAGTCCGCAATCCAATACCCTTGGCTTAATCCTTACCATGGCCTTGAGACAGAGTCCGGCTGCCGCGATAGTATTGCAGCGTGAAATTTTGCCAATCAAGTTGTGGGGGTTAGCCTCACGCTCGTCAACGCGGTGCTCTACCGTATCTGCCTGCTGTCTGTAAGCTTAAGCATCTCTCCATATGCCGGGGGAAAATTGAAGACCCTCTGGCAGACAGCAACGAAATTATCGTTGCTTGAATGTATTACTCAAACCTGTCCGTTGTGCCACCTCTACAGCTGCACTCTACCTACAACGCGGCCTACAAAATAACCCTAGCTCTTTTCGTATATATAATTCTGCACTTGGTTATTGCAATAATTCCAGAGCCAGAAGCTGTCAATATCAGCACGTCTTGGGCAGCTAATTCCGAAGAAAGTGTCCAGGGTGCTTCATACCTAGCACGTGACCGCCTCTTGCTGACCGAGAGTGACATTTCAAACGATATCTAGATAACCATCGCCAAACTCTTGATGAAAAAGGAACTACGAAAATGACTAAGATGGTGTAAGTATTGAAATGCCACAAGCGCAAGCAGCAAGTGAAGTTGCGGAAATCCCTGGCGTCCCAAACCGCTTCTCGCTTAGCACAAACGTCAACGTCAACAGATCAGTGTCACTACCGTCATCACGCCCTTCACCCTCATCAATGACATTGAGCAAGGTAATGGAGAGAGCGTCGCCAGCACGGGGAAGTAATACGGCTGCCACTTGAGCAGCACAGCATCATCGCAAAGAAACCGGCCATCTCCCTCTCTCATAGGGCAATCGCGGGCTTGTCCTGTCACGACAACGATGCAGCCACTTGTACCGGGTGAACTGAGATTAGACCCGTATCGACACGAAGCTGTAAAAGGTATCGCTGCAGCAGCATGCTGAGCTAGCGTCGTTGCACGTAATATCTAGGGAAAAGTGTGTATGTCATTGCTATTGTCGCTACGCTAATATACTGATATATTACAAAGAAACGAGAAAGATCATAGGACTACGTCAGGGAATGCTCTGGCGCCTGGTCGCAGGAGCGCATCCACTAGGCTGTATAATCTGGACAGGAGGTAAACTGAGATACTCCACAGCAGGACGTGGAATGAGATCCTGAATGAAGATGTCCTTATGCTGGCCGGGATGCAGATCGTAGAACTGACGAATAGCGTCTTTGTCCGCCTGGCTGATGGTGAAGCGCGACATGTCACCGACATTCCGGTCATTCATGATGGACTCGTTGTCATGGATGTGAGATGGGTACTGATATGCGTTACCCGGCTCCTTGTTGTCCTTCCAAAACTCGTGTCGAAGTCCGAGGATATGGCCGAGCTCGTGGCCAAGGACTTCAACGACATACTGCTGCTCGCCGAGCAGACGAGCGCCGATGTCGATGACTCTTCTCTGCCAGCCGGGAAAGAAGGCTAGAGCATAGTGATCCATGCCCAAAGCTAGATTGTATGCGATTGAGAAGGTGGCTTCCTGACGTTTGTATGTCTCCTCAAAAGCTATGCCAAATCCAGTCGCTTGCCAGTGATCTCCGGCGGTCCTCATACCGGTTTGGATGACTGTTGCTTGAACAGTCGACAAGCCGCGACACTCGATGTAATAATACAGCGTAGATCCTGGGGCCCAGCGAATGACTGTGGTTTTGGAAAAGTTGGTGTTGAACGCTAGAGCACTAGTCTGGATCTCCTGAACATGGTCGTCATGGAGTCTTTCAGTCTGACATAAATATCTGAGGATATACGCTCCAGGGCATTGCAGCTTGCCGCGCGGGCCGAATTTGTCATCGTTCGAGACCTTTACTAGGTCATGGTCTTGGCTATGAACGCCATCACTGAAACGGCCCGAGTGAGCGCTCACGACACTGCTATTTGCCGATGAATAGCTGACGAGATGATCCAGATGGTGATTGGGGGCTCTTCCGTATAATTTTGGGGTCATGCAGATGAGATCGTACGTCGCATGTACATTTGATACAGCACTCTGGGCATATATCCGACTTGACTGATCTGAATTCCCGTCTCCGATCAGCGTGATATATGGTGTTCTATTCGAGGAGCGAGCCATTGTAGTGCTGAAGACAAAAATAGCGAGTGGTTCTCGAGGCAAGAGGACAAGTTCGTACAAGAGTACTGGTCGGGCCAGTACAAACTGAAAACCAGTAATGAACTGAATAATCGATTGAGCGAGCACAGGTGAATGAGTGGGGAATTCTTAAGCAGGAAAAAGTGTAACCGCGAAAAGCGTGGAAGGTTCCTCATCCCGGACTGTAGCAACCAAGCTGCGTCGGCCGACCACTCACAGACAGTGCGTGAACCAGGCCACCCGTGGCGTCCAATTCTAGGCATCACTCCGCAGCCAACCTGTGTCAGCGTCAGTGAGGAATCCACGTAAGCCTTTCGACATCATAGCACGGAAGCACTGATCATGGACATATATGATTCCATTCATTTACATATCTCCCACCCATCAATAACTCTCCTCTCCGCCTTCAATCATATCCCAGTCCCATCCATCCCTCATCCCCCCAAACTCCAATTCGGGCTCGAAAATCCGCCCTACTAGCAAAAACACAAAAGAAAAGCTAATCAAGCCGCCCATTCGCTAATGGCGCTTTCCCAAACATGGCATCGCTCGTCGTCAATGAAAAACAGTTGATTGTACAAAGAGTGTGTGTAATGTAGTTTGTGTGTGTGAATAAAGAGTGGCAGTGGGGAGAGTTTTTAGTTCATCTTGTCGGCGGCACTAGAAACTAGAACATTACGGTTTATTGGCGTAATTCAACGCGCAGGAAAGAAAAAAAAGGATAACCCCCCACAATTGGGTTTGGTGTGAAAGGAACGCCGTGGATACGCCCCCGGCTGGCTTGGAAACGAAGGGAAGTTGGAAAGATGAAAACGAAAGGGAAGAGATTGCGTGGTGCGTTGATCGTGAAGGTTAGCGTCTTCAGTGATCTGTGTTGCGCGGTGTGGTCCGTGGTGAAGGGATCATGTGATAGACATGTCATGCCTGTCACTTTGATGTCCAAGTTCGTTGCTCTGGCGCCAGAGGTGGAAGATGCCGGTCCAGTACCATAGAGTTCAATGGCGGACGCCACATACACGTGGTGCGCAACCTTCTTTTGGACGCGTAGACGCCGAACTACGGAGGTCGCTCCGAGTGCTTGTGTACATATGGAAATGAAGAAAGGATCATGACCATCGTGATAGTGTTCATAAAACGTCCCAAATGTTTCGTGTGATTGGACTGCTGCCGGCATGCACAGGGCTCCGGGGGTCAACGGTAGCCTTCTCGGGAGTCCACTGTCGAGGTACCGGGTCTGTCCAGTCGTGACCATTCCGTCCATCTTTGATGGTCTCATTCGAAGACACCGGGCTATCGTCCTCGCTTGTAACCTGGAGTTCGAAGTGGAACGGATTGCGAGTGAACTCTTCTGCTCGCGGGGACATCAAGGCATCAATGTCATCCGCAGCATGTTGAGGTGCAGGAGCCTTCTTCGGCAACTTTGACGCCATCGCTGTCTGTAACTTCTGCAACTTGCGCTGGTCACGTAGGTTCGGTGAAGAAAAACGTGTCTTGATACCTTTGGACGGGGTCGATAGAAATGCTTCTTTTGGCGACTGAGGTGTTTCGGGAGCTTTGGGTATCGGCACGTAATTACGCGGTGGCGACTCGATAGTGGGCGCATTCTTCGTCTCGCCAGAGGTGTTAACGCTATCAATGCGTGGCGAGTGCCCGAGATCTTGGCTCGTACCCAGGGTGCGCAGCGGGAGCGACTCTGGAAGTGTCGGCTCTGCCTGTGCTGTACCGTCGAGTGATGCAAAACCATTGAACGTCTGGTGAGCAGGTGGAAGAATGGCCTGGAATGATGGCTGTCGGTCTCGCGGCTGAGCCTCTTGAATTACCGGAGGAAGGGGCCTGTCGAAGGGATTGCCAGGAATGTCGAAGCGCGTTGGCGAAGTCAAGCCAAACGGATCCTCATCTACGGTCACCTCTGGCTTGAAAGGAGACATGTGAAACTCTTCGGCCCTTGGTGACGCCAATGGCTCCTCTTCATCGTGATCATCCTTGCCGAAGATATCCTTGGGAAATTGTGTTGCAATAGGCGACGCAATATCGGATGGATCGAAAGCAGCGATACTAGAACCAAACCTTGGAGGCGACGGTGTCTCGCCAAGGTTGAAAGATGCAGCACGCGGCGAGAGCAGGTTGTACGATTCGTCGAAGCCACTGTGGTTCAGTCCGGTCATGTGGAACTCGGAAGATCTTGGAGAAACGAGCGTAGGTCGCGCATCGTGCTCTTCCTCGACCGACTTCCTGTCGTCAGAAGATGGCTCCGTGTCATAACCACTTGGCCATGAGTGGTCAAATGATGTCTTGATAGGAGATGTGATCTCCGAGCTATCGAACTGCTGCTGTGGAGCAAAAGAAGGTGACATGGCAAAGCTTGCCACAGCCGGCGATCTGAGAGCACCGAAAGACAGCGGCTGAAGACCGACAGACTGGCCCACTTCTAGGTGCGAAGATGTTACCTCCGCCGAACCCTCCTGGGCTCTGAGTGGCAGTTGACGGGAGAAGTTGGGGACCGCGGAAGGCAGCTGCAATGTTGAACGCTTTTGCGGAGGCGCTTGGAGAGGCGTGGTGGTATCTGCCTTTGGAGAGGTGATATCATTTGCAGTAATCGACAAGACAGGAACGACATGCCCAGCAGGATCAACATAAGGAATAGTTGATGGAGACGGTTGTGAAGGGAGGTCGAAGTTCGACTGACTGACATCCCACGAGCGGCGGAAGCTAGTGGAGAAGGCACCGGTTGGTGCTGACAATGGACCGGGCGAGATAGCCATCATGTTGCCAGTACTTGCTCGCTGCATGGACATGTCGCTATCAGGTGGTAGCGGTGCGGTCCGCGGTGTCCGTGAGCCCGAAGTCGTAGTCTCGAATGCCGAATATCGATTACTACCGTTGTTCAAGCCGGCTGATCGCCGTCCAAAGCCTTGGTTTCTGCTGTCGTTCGCCCTCAAGAGACCATTGCGGAATTCCTGAAGCTGCATAATGAGATTCATGTTCGGGCCGATCCACTTGCTTCGCTTCTTCGCTCGGTCGTATGCGTCTTGTACACTCATCTGGGGATTTTTGTATAGGCCATATGCCACGATCAAACTCGCGGAGCGACTCACGCCGCATTGGCAATGGATCAACACTCGCTTCCCTTGCTGAACCCTCTCGTCCATAATCTTCACAAGCTTGTAGAGATCAGGGACAATGTCGGTGTTATGCTCCCCATGGCATGTGGATATACTCGGGAGTCTTGTAAGTCTTGCCATCAATGACCAGTTCTCCTGGCTGAATGGTTTGCATCACAGGTGTGGCCTTGGGCGTAGTCGGTGAATTGTCGTCCATGCCGAAAGATGTGGTCGGCTTCGCCCGTTGCGAAAGAGCTGCGAAATCGACACTCTCAGCTGGTGGACCGTCTATCCTCCTGGCGTCAATATCTTTTTGCGACTGTGATGTTGGCGATGTGAAAGGGTTTTTGACCTCACTCGCAACGTTGATGATTACGTCGAAAGTGCACGCCTGCTGAGTTGTGGGCTCGAAGTAGAGGTAGACACCGGCTTCGTATATGCAAATTGGTCCGTTGGGGTACGCTGCGGGCTTTTCCTCGCGTGACTGTGGAATGTCAAAGTTCTGCTCCTGATCCTCCTCCTCTTCCATCTCGAACGGGACCTCAGACAAGCCGCTGGGCTTTGTGACAAGCGGGCGCAACGCGGGCAATGTCATGCCATTTGAGGGACCCAAGCTTGATCCGCATACGGGCAATGATGGAGACGACTGGAAGTGCCGCAACGCAGGCCGGTTGAAGGACGGGGTAGACGGTATGACGAGACGCGCCGGCTTGCTCTCTGAGCTGCCGGGCGATCCAATGGTCAAGCTGAGATTCGATGGCCGCCTCTTCGGTGGTGTTGGCGGCTTGATGAATAGTGGAGAGGGTGGCGCCGAGCTGTTCCTCTCTTTGTTCACGACGGCCACGGGTGCAGGCGTAGGGCCACGGAGGTTCGTGAGGGACGTTGTGGTATTGATGCCGAGGTTCTTCAGATTCCGTGCTTTCTTCGCGGGTGTCGTAGGTCGCTGCAGCTCGAAGAAAGCACTCGGTGATGCGTCTCCAGGGCTGGTGTCAGGCCTGCGCGAACGGAAGTCGGCCACGAAGGAGGATGATGCGGCAGTCTTGGCTAAAGGCGACTCGGGTGAGACGCCTGGCGACGGGTCGGTCACAGACGAGGAGTCCATGGTGGAGATGGTTGTGGTTGGGGGAGTTGTCGGAAGAGGCCGTGGAGTTGCTGTCGCGACTGTCGGTATGCGTGTGGTAGGAAGAAAAGGGTGCACCGCTCGAGGCAGGCCGTGCTACGTGGCTGCCATGTGCATTTGTGTGATCTTGAGTTCCGTTGTTGTGCAATTCTCCTCCGAACACTGCGCCGAATGAGGGCATCGGCATAAAGGACCGCGGGCTCGTCTGAACCATACTGGGTCGGTGGAAGTTAGGCGAATGTGCCGGACGTGGGCAGCGGGTGCGGGTGAAAGTGTGCTCGAGTTTCTTGGAAGGAAACGAGGAATTAGGTGCAAAGAATGCTCTCTTTAGCGTCGGACTGTCAGCGTCTGTGCTATTTGAAGGTGCCATGGGCGCAGTGTCCCTGGTACTGGGGACGGTATTGTGCAGTACGGAGTCGGGGTCCTGTACACTGTTTCCAGACAGGCTGTTTACGGACTGCGGAGAGGGTGAGGGCATGCACATGGTGGTGAACAGAGGGCGGTACCCGCGTGCCGCGCTCTGTAGGGAAAGACGTGCTTACGCCAGTTGGCAGCAGCCGATCCAATAGCCTGAAGCTATACGCAGGGTATTTCCGTCGTGCTTCAAGTATCCAACAATACCGTGTACAGCTTCAGACTATCGGTTCCAACCGCACAGCGTATCGAGAAGGGGCAGTGTATGAGAGGACGGGGCACAGGATACAGGATACAGCAAACAGGAAGCAGAAAACGTGTTGACGTACCGAAGCGATTCGCGAGCAGCGAACAAGCCACGCTGCTGTTGGTGGTTTGGCTGTGTGGGAGGATGCCAGATCCTCGACTAAGCGCCTATACAAGGAGCGACTGGGCCGGCGATGCGCCTATGCCTGGGAACGTGGCGCGGAACAAGAAGATTCGAATAGGCGACCAGGTGGAGGCGGTCGTGGCGGGTGGAGCAGGTACGGCGCTCTGGCTGTCGTCTCGTTGTCGTGCTCACTCGCTGTCGCACACGAGGAGTCGGGGGATGGCAGGCGAAAGCGCGAAGATGTTCGGTTCCGCGGGTTTCGTGCAGTGTTGCGATCAGCCGGAGTCGCCAGTGTGAGCCGCCGCTGCCTAGGGAAGGTGCTGTGGGTGAGAAAGGAAGGTGCGCGCTGTGAAGTCGGGAACGACAACGACCCAACCACGCAGCGCACCTCGTTTCCAAGCGCCGGGCGTCTTAAAATAGAAGCGCGACGCCAGCCGTGCACATTCGCTCCGCTGCTAAGATTCCAGACGCAACCACTCACAGTCGTCGCCACGCCGAGCCTGTCGACCACTCTGCAATGCCAGCGTGAACTGCTCACTGCTTGCAGACCCAGCGCTGTTTGCTTCGAAGAGCCGCTGTCCAACGACACGCATTGTTGCCCATGCCCGCAAACTGCCCTCGACCTTCGACCTTTGTTCCAGGCGAATGACTGCCCCAAGAATAGCCCCCTGAGGCACGCATCGCCATCCTGGGAAAGGCTAGACGAGACACCAGGCCCTGGAGATGATTGCAGCCACCCCGGACGCTAGCCGCCACCCCAAAGAACACAGGGACTGTCGCCTCTGGTCAGCGCTTTCTTTTGCAATTCATCACTTCGGCTCGCATCATGATTGCTATTGTGCCGCATTGCACCGCTCTTCAGGCTGAGGTATCCTTGCCTTCGCCTATCCGTAACGGCGTCCTGAGGCTCCAAACCCGGCAAAGGCAGAATTCTCTAGGATGAAACGCAAGGCTGGCCGACCCACACTGTTGGCGGGGTGAGTTGTGCGATGATGCTTGAACATGTGCGACTTTGCGACGGCACTTTGGAATCGCTCCCGTCATGTGAGCAATCTTTGCTGTTTCAGATTGCCAGCACCTACGCTGCGGTGAGTTTCGCTTTACAAATTCTTGAGCATCCGCGACTTCGGTTCACCAGTTTGTGCAACGTTGCCCGACATGCCGTTTGACAGTTTGCAAGCGGATGTCTTTGCGACAGTGCGTCCAACACACCGCTTTGGGTTCCCGCCGATGGTAGTCCGTCCTGTAATCATCATATCTTGCCTGTTCCGGTCAAACAGCTGGCCGAAGTGTTTCAGCCTGCCAACAATTTCTCACCCGCGGGAAAACTCATGGACCCTGGCGACGATCCTACGACGGCGCCGCGCCGACGATAGCGACACGTGAGATCGAGGGCCGATCTGGTAACGCTGACTCGCATAGAGTACACCACGAAGACGGAGTACGCAATGCACCCATCTGGCTGGTCGCATTCCGCCAGACAGATTAATGCCCAGGCAATTCACAGTTAGATGGCTTCATTATCTCTATCTTGTCAGATGTGCCAAGTATCAGCCCGACCAACGCCCGGGGTAGAGTGCTGATCGTGCCCTGAACGCGTCAACATGGAATTCCGGCAGATCTTCCACCAGCCGGGCTTGTGGCATGAGGATCTTTTACTCTTCGATTAAGGATGGTCAACAAGCAGATCATGACGCCAGACAGCCAACATAAAACGCCAGGGAGAGTTAAATTGCAGCAAAAGCTTTCCACCTTTGAGCCGACATGGCGAGTGTAACTGCAGACACGGGCAACTGCAGGCGAGCGTCATATTGATTACACCTGTTAGAACTATAACATCGAATGCGGTATGTTATCAATGTGATAGAACAGATCCTCAGCGTGACTGTTTAGGCATGTTGTTTCGTCTATCAGACGATCGTCTTGGCACATGGGCCGTACGATGATCCATATTGTTCCGCTATATCATACCTTAGCATGAGGACTTAGCATTCCCACAACAATAGCCAGATTATGGACCTTCAGTCCTTCTCTTATGCATACAGGCAGGAAATGACCGCCAGTGTGCCTCAATGTACTTGCATTGAATTTGTATTTCGTATACGTTAGGAAACACGACGAATCACCAGACAACGTAAAAGGGTCATTTTTGGACTCCACATACTTTGGAGTTCATGAACGGCTGCGAAAGAAGAGTACTGCAACTTGGCACATGCTAGACGACATGTGAGGCTGCACTATCGACTTATGCTCAATGTTCTGAACTACGACTAAAACGGGCCAGGCTGCAAAATTACACAGCCCATCCAAGAATCTGAGTCTATACACACAGCCGTTCAGTCAAATCCAAAGTGCAGCGATGTTTCCCATGGCTTCGAACTATGGAATGCACTTGCTCACTTTCCCAATTGATGGCTTGCAGTAATGTCGGTGCCCTAAGAGTGTCCGCAATCACAGCCCTCAAGTGAACTCGAACTTGGCGATTTAGTACAGCACCTCTATGGCAACTTTCATGTGGGTTGGCTTTGTCGGCAATGGGCAACGAAGCTCGCATTTCTGGAGCGACGCGCTAAGGCCATATCTGGTGTAGTATCACGCCAAGATGTCGGTTAGTCAGCGGCCACAATCGAACTACCACCTAGGCAAAATCATCAACACCACGACAGGTCAGCGATACTAACAACAGCAACGCCCACGAGACACCATGTCAAGGCCGACCGTTACCGTCATCTCCGCCAAGGGCGAGTCCACCAAGGACACCCTCACCGTGCCCAATGTAATTCAAGGTCAGTTCTACGACGCTTTTCGCAATTTCGAGATGGGGAGGAAT
>NW_001884568.1:538144-561267 GCF_000146915.1 Parastagonospora nodorum SN15 | reverse complement strand
CTATCCGCCCGGATATCGTCCACGCGGTCCACACTGGCATGAACAAGAACCGCCGCCAGCCTTACGCCGTGTAAGACTCTTCGCACACCACACAATTGCTCTCTCTAATTCCACGGCAGCTCCGAGAAGGCTGGTCACCAGACCTCTGCTGAGTCCTGGGGTACTGGTCGTGCCGTCGCCCGTATTCCCCGTGTCTCTGGTGGAGGAACACACCGTGCCGGTCAGGCTGCGTTCGGTAACATGTGCCGCTCTGGTCGCATGTTCGCTCCCACCAAGGTCTGGCGCAAGTGGCACCAGAAGATCAACCTGAACCAGAAGCGCTTTGCTACCGCATCCGCGCTCGCTGCTTCAGGTAGCCCCGCCCTCCTCATGGCCCGCGGCCACAACGTCAGCACCGTCCCCGAGGTCCCCCTCGTCATCTCCTCCACCGCTTTTGCCGATGCCGCCATCCGCAAGACCTCTGCTGCCGTTGCTCTGCTCAAGGCTGTCGGTGCTGGTGCCGACTGCGAGAAGGCCAAGAACTCTCGCAAGCTCCGCGCTGGTAAGGGTAAGCTGAGGGGTCGCCGCCACAAGCAGCGCCGTGGTCCTCTTGTCATCTACAACCCCGATGAGGATGGCAAGGAGCTCGTCAAGGCTTTCCGCAACATCCCCGGTGTTGAGACTTCATCCGTCTACTCGATGAACCTCCTCCAGCTCGCCCCCGGTGGTCACCTCGGCCGCTTCATCGTCTGGACCTCGTCCGCTTTCGGTGCCCTTGACACCATCTACGGCTCCACCACCGAGCCCTCAGCGCTCAAGAAGGACTTCCTCCTGCCATCCACCATGATGAAGCAGCCCGACCTCAGCAAGATCATCAACTCAAGCGACATCCAGAAGGTCCTCCGCCCCGTCCGTGGCGGTGCCGTCTCCAAGCGTGGTGTTGTACAGAAGAAGAACCCTCTCAAGAACTTCCAGGTACAGCTCCGCCTCAACCCCTACGCCGCTACCTTCTCGAAAGAGAAGCTCGGCTCCAAGAAGCTCGAGAAGGGCAAGCCCGACAACGCTGGCGAGTCCTTCGCTGCGCTGCTTGACGAGAACTAGATGGTATTTGGCAGGCGAATGGGTTTCCTTGGGCTTTAGTACAGATGATTCCATGGTGCAACGTGGGGTGGCTATTATGAAGTAGCTGTCTCAAATCAAAACGACCTCTTACGAAGATTTCCATGTCTTCATTCCAACTACTATTGCTTTCACATGCTATGCTTTGTGAACTTGATTTACGACTCGCCAATGGGTATCTCGACTCCCTCCCCCTCCTCAACACCAAACAACTTCATACAAGAACTCCTCTTAAACATCCGCGCACAATCCACCGCATTCGGCTGCCCCAACCTCACATCCGCCCCGCCCTCATACAGCGCCCTAACCACATCATCATACCCTTTAAACACCGCGCCAGCAATCGGACTCTGGCCCCTCGCATTCAGCACATTTGCATCCGCGCCATTCTCCAACAGCATGCGCGCCGTCTCTGCGTGCCCGTGATATGAAGTCAACATCAGCAGCGTGTCGCCCGACGCATTTGTCAGGTTCTTGGGTATTCCCGCGCTGAGGTATTGTTGGAGAGCCGGTGTGGTGCCGGCGCGGGCGAGATCGAAGAGTTTGGCGGCGAGGTCGAGGGCGGCGGGGGGCAGAGAGGATGTTGGTGGTGTTGGATCAGACGGTGGGTTTTGGGCGGTTGAGGCGGCGGATTGGCTGTAGGCTTGGTCGTAGGAAGGCATTTCTTTTGGAAGGTTACGGGTAGTTTGGTATGGATGCGTAGGTCGTGTGCACTTTCGGAGGGTCTTGTGAAGTTAACGATGAGCTTGGAAGTGGTGGTAAGAAGCTGGTGAAAGATGTGTTTTCAGACGGTGATAGGAAGCCTGGAAATTTTGTATTCGTCGCGCAGAATTCTAGTGCTATATACTGGTCTACATCTCGAGGTCTAAATCGATTGTGCTTGAGAGGCGTGGAAAGACGTCGATGACGAAATGCTACCCGCGTTCCGCTGACAGTTCCGAGAGCAGGGAAAACGCGCTAGTGGCCGTTTCTTGGCGCGACTGCGGGTGCGACTTTCATTGAGAGTTGGTCTACGACAACAAATTAGCAGACTTGGGGTAGCTTTACCTCACTACAGATTGAGAGCGATCTTACATCAACACGTCGCGATTTGAGTGGCGCAACTGGAAGAGCCAGGAGCTACAGAGACCAGGAGCGCGCGCAATCACCCCATAAAGGCGACCGCGCGCATCAGCGACTTCAACTTTCACACTCATACGAATCTCTACGTCGAACAACACGCGCGCATACACGGCGCAATACGCTCGACATGGCTTCACCACCCCACATTCCGAATCTGAACATGCCGCGAAAGCGCGGGAGCATATCCTCCCTCAACGGCGCTCCAGCAAAGAAGCGCAAACCGTCACACCTCCGCAATGCCTTCTCGCCAGAATCAGAAGGCGTCGGCTCACCTCTGAGATACTCGCGCTCTCCTTCGGTCGATAGTGTAGCCACCACATCGGTGATCAACGGTGGAGGTGGAAAGAAGCGCAAGAAGAAGGGGGATGGAGACAATGCCAGCGTTGTGAGCAGCAGACGAGGAAAGGGCGCGGATGGCGGCAGTGTTGTTGGCGGTGACGGCGCAGATGGTGCAGATGGTGGAGAGTACGAAGACGACGACGATGAGGACGACATGGGCGTAGAGATGGACATGGCAGTCGAGGAAGGTGGCATGAGCGCTGAAGACCGGCGGAATCAAGAGAAAGAACATGAGCGGTATGTCTCCCCAATCTCACCCCCAGGCTATCATGCTAATTACCCACCAGCATGCTCATGGAATTCATGACGCCCCTCCAACTCGAACGCTACGCAACCTACCGCCGCATCCGCCTCAAGCGCGAAACCGTCCGCAAGCTCGTCAACCAAACCCTCTCCCAATCCGTCCCACAACCCGTCATCATCGCCGTAACGTCTTATGCGAAATCCTTCATCGGCGACCTCATCGACCGCGCCCTCACTGTCCGCGACGAATGGACCCTCGCATCCACACATCTTCCCAACGGCGCCTTACCTCCCTCCGTCCTGATGCAGTCCCTCCAGCGCCCATCCGCACATATCAAGGACGAGCGCAATCGTCCGACGAATCAGGACATAACGTCTGCCGGCATGTATCTGAATCAGGTGGATCGCACGGACACGCTGTGGAAGGAGATCAACGAGGACGAAGGATTGCAGGAGAGGTTGAAGCAGAGTAATAAGGGTCCTTTGACGCCGGCACATCTCAGAGAGGCGCTGAGGCGGTACAAGTTGGATAGAGATGGAGGGGGCGCCGGGTTCGCGGGGATGAGTCTTGAGGGGGTGGAGAGGACGATGGCGAGGACGGGAGGGAAGAGGTTATTTCGATAAAGCTTGATGCGTGCTCTGTCATTGGGGTGGGGATGAGGTATTACTATTTGGCATAGCGACAGGCGTTCAATGGCTTAAACAACAGACGAATGGCAGTCTGGGTAGGGATGAAGTATGGTGGGATTCAATTGACATGATACAACTATTCTACCACCATACAAGTGTTCATGCGACACTTCACATCCGTTGTTCCCTCCTCGACAGCCCCTCCTCACTCCCATCCTCCTCCGAATCATCTTCATAACCCCCTTCACTACTCAAATACTCACTTCCGTCCTCTGAATCACTACCCCATGCATCTTCACGCAGCCTCTCAAGGTCAGCAAGTTGCGCATCACTGGCCCGCAGAACATAAGATTGGGAGCGGGACCGTGGGGGATATGGACGCGCCTCCGAACCCGCTCGGAAAGGTAGGTTTCGCAGTGTGGGACGCGGCCTGTGTACTCCCGGTGGTATTCCCATGGAGGAAAGAGGTATGGGTCGTGAAGCGTTCTCATCTGCTCCTCGCGGACCGCCCATGGGTCCTAGAGCATACACCTCACGATATCTTGACGGTCCCGCCTCCGGCAATGGATGCAAAACCACACGTTCATATAGCTGTTCTTCCCATGCATACCCGCCACCGCCACCACCACCATATCCCCCAAACTCCGCATCCGGTGCGATTTCGCTATATGGTGGTGGCGGCACTTCTCGTGTCTGAATCTCTTCGTAACGAGGCAGTTCGTCGAATATAGTCTCGTAGCCGGTCACTTCTTGGGGTGCGAAGGAAGAGCGGTAGGACGAGGAGGGTGTGGGGTAGAGTAAGGTGTGGTGGCTTTCGCTTGATAAGGAGGACAGGGAAGGGGAATAGGGTCTGTGGAAGGACATTTCGGGAGTGCTGCTTGAAATGTAGTGTTAGGGTAGAGAATGTGTAGTGAAGGTGGAGAGGAATTTCTCCCTTCATATGCAGTTATTGTCTGCAGGTGGGTTTAAAGGTAGACTTGATATTTAGGTTCCATGGTTGGGCGTGGTGTAGCGACTACACAACGATATTCGTGTACCGTAAGGAAATATCACTCAAAAGGCTATCAGTATAGTTCCTATATCTACCGAGCTCTTTAAATGTCCTGGAGGTATTTGAGGCATCAAAGGCATATTAGGGAATCTCGATTTCTTTCGTGGCGGTCTCCTGGCTTTGCTATCTCACGTCGAAAAGCTGCATGTGTCGACATCCAAAGTCGTCCATAACACGTAGACTAACCATTCCGATGCAAATCTACCCTATTTGGGAAGCGAGTGGTGTTGTGTAGAACTTTTCACTGAACCAGAAACTGGTGTTGAAGTCGGAGAGCCGGGCTTGGGAAGCGCAGCCGAGCTGTCAGATCCAAACGAGGCTAGCCGTCCTGACTTCACGACCTCACCTCAGCCTCGCTGCTCACTGCAGCTGGCCCCACCAGCTGAAGAGGGCTGATAATGCTGCCTGATTGCATCAGAATGATATATAGCTAACCGTCAGCACTGATCGTAGAAGTAGGAAACACCACGGAAGTGAACCCTACACCTCCCAGCCTCGCAGCAAGTATCCTGTCCGACGCGATACCACACGACATATCTCGACACATCACCTCGGAAGCTTAATCTGACGTCTTCGCTGGTATGCTGCACAATCTCCAGCCTCGGTCTGTCTAACCTACCCAGTCCTCCACCACCCGGATCAAGATGTCACCACCCTCCATCCTCAGCGCCTTCCTTTCCGTGTCTCCCCTGGAGCCCGTACTTGTCTTCTCCTCGCCCGAAGACGCAGCAATGTTCCAATCCCGCTGCAAACAGGCGCGTATCATGCCCTCTGCCCGACAGTCCTGGGTCTACCTACCCATGCCGGATGGCTTGGTGCGCGTCAGGACGGCGCGCATGGGCGATGTGGCATTTGACTTTGACAGTGAGAAGAGCGCGAAGGAGTTCAATGCAAGCATCAAGCATCTGGGCAAGGTGTTTGAAAATAGGAAGGGTGATCGTGGGTGGGAGAAGGTGGTGTATTTGGGTAAGGAGAAGGTTTGATGGCATTGCATTGTTGGCGACGCGTTAGTATGGGGTGTTTCTCTCTACTCTAAGCGCCCGTCCGTCCTTTTTGAGTATGTTTGTTGTTTTGAGTCTTGCTGTTGCGGTCGCTTTGTTTGCATTCTCTATCAAGTGTTTACTGTCTCTCGCTTCAAAACCCCCTCTTGTTGGTTTCCTGTTCTAAGCGTTTAGCTGCGATCAGAGTGAACTATGTCTGACCAGTCCGAGATCGAGATAGTAGTATTTGGACACTTCAGTACATCCTCACTTCACATGTCATGTGCAACAAGTCTTCGAACACCTAGAGGCGCTCGCCTGCACGATGCTCGCGCACGGCACGTGATAATTTCCTGCTCCTTCCGTCACTTTCACCTCGTGCAAACGCTGTCACTCCAACGACTAGCCTTTTCTTGGCGCTTCCAATGCCTTTAATCTCACCTCTGCCTCCGTCTACGACCATCCACGTCACTCGCTCGTATTTTTGTCAACCGCAATCGTTTTGGCGCTCGAACAAAGCGCAACAGCAAATAACATCGTATTTCTTCCAGCATGTCGGATTCTAGTAGCAACAGCTCCTTTCCTGGAGGTTTCGGTTACGCAAACCATAGACTTTCTGATTTCCCGCTCTTTCCAACATCCATTCCTGCCGAGAGTCTTATCGCACCTGATAGACGTCAAGTGCGGTTGGGTTCGGTTTCTGTGCGCCTACGCGAACTGAGGCTTCGGCGGGCTCAGCAACAGCTCGAGAGAGATATAATGAATCAAGAGCCCTCCGCAGTTCCAGATTTCCTCCACACCCTAGAAGGCCTGCAAGCTGATCCGCCCCACCTACCCAACAGCGCATCCGAGTTTGGACGTGTGCCTGGTCCATTGCCGCCTATACTGCCCGCAGCCAGAACCGAGCGAGAACCCAGGAAGCCTGTGGTGACCTTTGTCAGTGCGCTGCCTCCGACTACCTACAACGAGCAAGACGAGCCGGACGGCACCCAGAACACCCTCGCGTACGTGAAGGTGCAACGTGCGCTCCTCAAATTCGCTGAAACCCACCCTACCGACTCGCTCAGCCCTCGACAAGCCCGACTATGGACCCAGGCTATCGATCCGGCAGGCAAGAAGGAGCCCAAAGCGGTGGATGCGCTGCGTCTCTGCTACTACATGCGCTCCCAGGGCTACGATGTCTACTCCCGAGTGGGTGATGGGTTCATCTGCCTCTACGTTGTCCACCAGGGTTCGCACATCCGCGACGCTCTACGTGACGCGCTCTACTGGAAGCAGAACGTCTTGACCAACAAGAGCGACTTCATCGCTGGTTCATCCGCACGAGGCCCTCGCCGCAACGCTGTGTCCGATACTGGCAACGACTTCGCAGACTTCGAAGCGTTGATGACGAGTCTTTTGCGACGAGATGCCGCCCCAACAGCTGCGCCAGCCATCGCATCCGCACCCGCGCCCGTGCCTTCGACACCGCTTACTGCCGCCGAGATCGCGCTTCGGGCTGCGCAAGCTGCCGTCCAGACTGAGATCGATAGAGAGGAGAGCGACCCGTTGTAAGCCACCATGACAATCACGTAAGAGTCACACAGCGTCTACTAACTCGTGTACAGTGCACTCAGTGCCGCCATGCAGGCCCTTGAGGCCCTTCTCTAAGATGACTACACCTAACAAGATCTCAGAGCTTGCAACAAGGAAGTAAGTACGTGTACGCACAGCGTATTTTCTTTCCGTTCAAAAATTTGTAATGGAATGGCTTGGAGAAGGAGCTTGATCGGGTGGCTTGGAGAATTGGAAAGGATGGGGTGGCTTGGAAATTGGAGAGTGAGGTGATGAGGCACTCCGGGCATATGCATGGTTGGATATCGGAAAATTGGCAGGCAAGGCGCAATCTTCGCATGGTATCTGGCAATTTTGAATCAAATCAACCCCTAAGCGCTTCATCTCTGGCGGTTGGCCTTTCAAAAGGAGAAGATGCGATGGCCATTCTACCTCTAAAAAGGAACGCGTCATCGCGATATGTTCTCAGCGACTAGGATACACTTTGATATCCTCCGAAAGTCAGTGTCGCATTCATGTAGACTTCAGGACTGTGCAAGGTGTGTATACATACTACTCCGCGCCGTGCGAACTCTTCTTCATCAAACCTCCATTTAAGACAGTTCAAAGGTAGACATTGAAGATGTCTATGTCACTTCCTTCTGCCAAAGTAAGGCGAAAAGCAAGAAATGTATTCTTCGGTCAATGAAATTGAGCACTCACCTGACCCATGTGTCTGGCGAGAGCGGAGTGTGACATCATTGAAACGCGCCACGACCAAGGTTGCCTTTGGGAAACTCTAAATGCTCGGTCTGCTTGCACATATTGAGAGAGTGTTTTTTTTCATGCGCTAAACGTGTATGTGGGCTCTCTTCTAACTACTACGGTACCTTCCTCTCTCACAAAAATTGCCCTTTCGACGAAAATTCATGGTCTAAGTAGCCCATTGGTCGCTTCTTTTGTCATTCCAAAACGATACCTGTCCAAATATATATTCCTTCCGCTATGTCTATGGGGTTCATACATGAGAAATGCTTTTCTTTTCGACCGGATCGACTAAACATCAAACTAGCGTATGCTATGGTTTTAGGCTACTAGAAAGAATGTGTACATTAAAATCGCCTGAGAGACTTGGTATGTGCGGAGCTGCGTGGCCAGTCGTCGTCATTCGCGGACTCTGCGCGATATATATAAATCCACTACTTTTCCTCAAGTCTTCTCCGACAACTGCAACTACGATGTTGCCCAAAGTGATACCATTATGGTCCATGAGTCCGCTTTTCCAGATCCCGCAACAACTCGTGTTATGCCCTTTCTTTTGCGAACCTCCAAAAGATGTCGAATTCCATCATGCCCGAGTCCCTGGATGGACGAAATATCAACATGAGTATATGAGCTAGAAAGCCAAGATGTTTCATGGCTGCTCTTTTTTCCTGCAGAACCTGCACCGAGAGCGGTCGATGTCGTCCTGCGGCTCAATCGCCACGGCGCGAAAATGAACCGACCTATCAAAAAGCAGGGTCGTTTGCTCTATGTGTGCGTCTCGCCTGGAAAATTGGTGCAATTGCCTCGAGCTCGGCCATGACGCCTTCGAAATGTAGTCCGTGCTCGTCTGCCGCATATAAGCCTCCTCATATTTGCCAGTTCATCCCCAATTCATTCAACTCTTGTTCAGCACTTTCAAAATCTCGCAAGGGTCCGACTGATATTCCTTCTTCGCCACTCCAGAACGACTTGAAGAAATGTTGGATGCTTGCTGTGTGCGCCGAAATCACTAGACCTTGTCCTCCAAGTTTGCGCTTCCCAGGGTCCTCTAGAGTATTCCAGGGCACCGTGTGATTAAGAATAGTGTTATGAGGTCGTTCTCAATCCGGAAGGCACATTCAAAATGCTTCGGGGTGTTGGCCGATCACGAAGTATGACGTGTATGTGAAATTACAACATAACAGTGCAAAGAAAGAGTGTCATGAGAGACGCTTTCTGCTGCCTCATGTCTCTGCTCAAGAGGGCGGCACAGCTTCGAAACGCGACCTTGCGAAGCTCATGTACTTCGGCGCCGAGTTGCTGGCGCTTTACCGTCTGAGTGCAGTCGCTGTGTTCTCTGCTCTTCAAACATATCATCTGCTACTCTTCGAGAGTGTCGTGCGTCGACATTGAAATAGGGTGATACATGCAATCTAGGGAATGATGGATTGTTCAGTGGGCAACCCGTGATCATGATGGAGACAACCTCGGGAATCATCGTGTTCGCTCCGGGACGATCCGAACGGGAATGCCTTTGCATGGTCGACTCCAAGGTCTCCCGTGGTTGCCAGGTCGAACAGCTTCGGTCGAGCTCTTTTCGCATCCCGCTTATCATCGCGCACTTGTCCAAAAGCTGGCCACGTGGACTGATGAGTGGAGACCACCAATGAACCGCGGAGCCTTGAAGCTTTTGAGATATCGAGAGTAAGATAGCGACGCCATTCGCTGTCTGAAGTCACGGCGCGGTCTTACCATGGTCAAACGACGAAGAGAGGTGTGCAATAGTGCCAGTAATTGGTGCAACAATACAGGCACATTGTAGATTTATCAGAACCAAGTCGATTTTAGTATGGTGGACCAGGCGTGCTGCAAGTCACAAGACCGAGACGACAAGGGAAGGGCCTTCTTCGGCAATGTCGGAAGACGCCGAGAGAGATACAATGTCGCGTCGAGCGGATCGCAAAACAAGCACGTCCATTCCAGGTATCAAAACTGCAGTTCCTGCCATAATGAGCATTCGCGATGCAGCTCATGTTGCAGAGGATCTATGATGATCAACACAAGGGTGGTCGCGTGGCCGATGGTGATGTGGACAGGGCAATGCGGTGTGCTGAGGGAGAAGCTATATCCCGTTCGGCCAACATTTGTCGGTGCTGGTGGACCGCCGTCGCCTTGACGCGTTGGTCCGGAACAATGCACTCTGCGCGAGAACGATCTCGGAGAATAAATACGTTACTGATTAATTACGAAGCGCGATCGATATTGAAGATTGTGTTCCTATGGGGGAGTTGGGGTTGTGGATAACCGCAGGTGTTCACTGCGCACCACAGGGTCCATGTCACAACCACGAACAGGCCGAGGCGGGACCATGCCTTAGTAACACAGCAGTGTTGGTTGCGCGAATTGATGACGTTTGTAGCGTCGATACCGAGGCAGATATGGGTGCTCGGTGAAGATGTATCGAGGTGCCAGTTTGCGACAAGAGTTTGCGCAAATGATCAAATCGAATAGAACGTAGAAAGCAGGAAAAGATGACGGCCCCCAAGTGGTGAACTCGATGCAGGTGCGCTAGTCTATGAGCTGCAGCCGCACGTCGATCAGCGGAAATCAGATGGCCTAGCGAGAGGTTGGTTATCAACGACGCGCAAAAGACACGACGCGGGGCCCCGTCCGGTGCATCCGCGCGACTGTGATGTTTACATGAATGTGTGTTGTGATGGAAAGTCCAACATGCAAAATATGAAAAAAGGGACTGCGCCGTTTGTTTGCTGCGCACGAGGTGGTCAAGCGCATCTTCAGCCTGATGCGCCACGATAGGTTGAGAGCACATGGCTGGCTCACGGCGGAGTGGCAGCCTAGGAGTAGCGACACCGGAATCGAAGGTTCAAGGGTGGGAATTTTGTATGACGTGGCCGGTTGCAGACTGCTTTCTGCGATCAAGGCAGAGTCTGAGGCTGTTCGCTTGCAATGTCCTTGATGAAGTTGATGGGAACATTGATAATGGAGCGGGTGGTGCATGAGTGCTAGCAGTCGCGTTCGGATGCTAGACCCGATGCGGATGAAGAAGAAGGGCCACATTTCGCAACTTCAAGGAAGAAGGCGCCATCGCCATCGCGTCGCTGATGCCTCCACGCGCGCAACACCGTCCAAGACATGTCATTTCTGGATCGCATGTGATGAGTGTACGTGCTAGCGATGAAAAACCAACGCGTTTTGCTGGTCTGCCGGATCTACGAGCTTACAAAAATTTGACTCCTGAAACGGTGCGCGCACGCTCGGACCATCAGCGCTCGGACCACCAACGCGAGCGAGCAGGCTTGTATTTAATGTTGGTTGTTCTCATATGCTGGAGGGGCCCGCTGTCCACATGCCGACGCATCGGGGCGGATTCGACTTACCACCACCCATCACGTGATCCCACATCACCGATTCGCCAACACACCTACCCAGCTCACGACCACTGCATATTCGATGGCCTCAACTACGGCTGTCACTAATTTCTAATCACTCCGGCGAGCCACGCCATTCAACGCACACTCGACCAGCCGCCGATATGAGGTTTGTTGCGTCCTGCATGCACGTTTTTGATGATGCCGCTAACGCCTTGATAGTGCCACCAGATTGGACCGTCTCGTAACGTAAGTGCACCCATGACTGGCCGCTTGTACCATCATCGTATTCACCCAAGACACCGCTGCAATTGTTCGCAACTTGTCTTGCTCTAATTTGCCCATCGTCATCGCGCTGCAAATTATTTCAGCATCCGCTAACATGGCCAAGGCTCCTCGAGACGGGCAGCACAGCATTGATCCGGAACACTGCTGCCGATCAATTAGCCGATGTCCAAAAACAACACCCCGACGAACTTTTCAATCTACTCACGCGGGTGATTCCCTATTTGCGGTCAAAGAGCTGGGAAACTCGCGTTGCAGCTGCCAAGGCTGTTGGAGGCATCGTATCCAACGCTGAGAGGTTTGACCCCAATGCCGAGGATGAGCCGATCGAAGCAGTTGTGAAGGCAGAAGAAGTCAAGTCAGAAACTGACGGCCATGTCAAACCCGAAGACAGCAACGGAGCCATCGTCAAAAAGGAAGAGAATGGCGACACTGCGATACCTCCCCTCAGCGAACGGTTAGACTTAGCTACGCTAGATCTGGCTTCTATCCTCAAATTCGGCAAAAAGCTTGTTGCTAGCGGCACCAGGGAGCATGAATACAAACTCGCTGCCATGGCCCCAGCCGATCGCATCGATTACCAGAAAGAAACCCTCCTCAAGCGGCTCGGCTTTGAGGGCGAGTACATGGAGGAAAAGTCGCCTCCAGTCGACGACGTGATCGCACAGACACCTGGACGCCAGACGCCAGCCATACATCGCATCGACACCAACATATCAAGATCAAACTCAATGACCGCTGCCACATCCCCGCCTCTTGCAACACCGAACGGCGAACAAGTACTCAGCAAGCGCCAACAGAATGCTCTGAAGCGGAAACAGAAACACATTGCCAAAGGTGGTTCCGCCAAGGTCCAGATCGTTGATTTCAGCGGCCCGCGGAAGGACTCGCAGCCAGATGCTCTACAGACACCAGTCCGCACAGCGCCTGTTGCGCTGAAGGTCGAGAAGTCAGAGAATGGAGAAGACGCCAACAATGTTGATGACTACTTCTCGCTCGATCGCAACGGTGGCGATGATGACCAAAAATTTGTCAAGGAATTCAAGGGTGAGACAGTCCCAGAAAAGTCCTCCTTCCAAACCGAGGAAGAAGAGGAAGGCTTACTGTGGCCATTCCGACGTGTGACTGAATATCTTGCTGTTGAGTTGTTCGACCAGACTTGGGAAACCCGGCACGGCGCTGCCATGGGCATTCGCGAAATCCTTCGCGCTCATGGTGCTGGAGCTGGTCGACGGAAAGGCAAGTCGCGCGCTGAGAACGACACATTGAACCAACAATGGCTCAATGATCTCGTCTGTCGCATATGTTGTGTGCTCATACTCGACTCTTTCGCTGACTACACGTCCGATAACGCCGTCGCCCCAATCAAGGAGACTGCCGGACAGGCCATGGGATCAGTATTACAGTACTTGTCACAGGAGAACGTACTGGCGACCTTCAACGTACTTCAACGTATGATCGTACAAGAAGGTTTACCAGAGTGCGCCAACCTTAATTGGGGCGTCTGCCAAGGTGGTATGATCGGCTTGCGGTATCTGGTCGCCGTTCGAAATGATCTCCTTCTGCAAGATGATACATTGATGGATGGCGTCCTTGCTTGCGTCATCAAAGGACTTGGAAATTTCGACGACGACGTTCGCGCTATCAGTGCTGCGACTTTGATCCCGGTCGCCAAAGAATTTGTCGAGATGCGGCCAAAAGCATTAGAAGTTCTTATGAATCAAGTATGGGCTTGTCTATCAAGTTTGCAAGACGACTTGAGCGCGAGTACCGGATTCATCATGGACCTCTTGGCGAAGCTTTGCAGCTTTCCGCAGGTACTGGAGGCCATGCGCGCCAATGCTCGACAAGACCCGACCCAATCTTTCCACGAACTCGTCCCTCGCCTGTTCCCCTTCTTGCGGCACACCATTACCACTGTTCGTGCGGCTGTAGTTCGCGCACTCATAACCTTCCTCGACATCCAGAGCGAGGACTCAGATGGCTGGTTAGACAGCAAAGCTCTGCAACTAATCTTCCAGAACATCCTACTTGAGCGCAATGATGGCGTTCTGAAGCTCTCTATACAACTCTGGAACGCCGTTATCGAAAGCATCGGCGATGAACTGCCCACACATCTCGAGCCAATCCTGGATGCTATCGTTCCTCTTACTCTCACACCCATTGGTATCGCCCGTCACCCGATAGCAATGGACATGTCGTTGCTCATCCGACCTTCTGGCCAGGTCATGGGCCAGGCCCCGCAACAGACGCCGAGCCGTAGATCGACGCCTCCACCAGGTGGCGAACCTACGGCGAAGAGGCGCAAGAAGTCGCGACATGGAAAGGAAGACATGGCGACGCCCACGCCATCGACCACCTCCCATAACGTTGATGGTCACATGATCAGCGGTGAGTTGGAACTCATCGGTGCTGATGTGCTGATTCGCTCGCGAACCTCTGCTGCGGCTGCGCTGGGCAAGGCTATGGGCGCTTGGCCAGAGACCACTAGGCAACAGACATTCCAAGCAAGGCTGCTGCCTTCGCTATCCTCGTCGCATTCGTCAACTCAGATGACCGCCGCCATCGTCATTGACGAGTTTGGCAAGAATCTGAAGATCAAGGACGACTTGGCAGAGGCTTTCGTCAAAGCCCTGCTTCCGATTGTGGAAGGTGAACGACCCGTCGCCTACGAAGATCTCGTTCCCAAACTCCAGATTGTCCGTACGCAGTGCACCGCATTACTCAGCATCTTCCGCGACCACAATGTGCAGAACCTGCCAAACCTGGCGGTCGTGGTACAAGGCGATCCAGCTGCTAGCCAATACGCATTCGGCGTCGCCGATGCCGAGAAGCTGCTCACGACGCAGTTTGATAAACTGAAGAAGGCTATGACACCATCGGCCCGTATGGTCGCTGCTCAAAATCTAGACACATCCCGGAAAGAGGTAGAGTCAAGTCTCCAGGAAGCCAAGGAAATCAAAGAGGAGCGAGATATTCGTATCAAGGCTGCCGCCGCTGGTGCTTTGGTATGGCTCAACTCGCCACCCAAGAAACCGTCACCGCCCATCAAGGCTATGATGGACAGCGTCAAGAAGGAAGAGAATGTGGAGCTGCAGAAGCGGTCTGCTACCGCTGTGGCTGGCTACATTGTCTACCTGGTCAACGCGAACAGGTCCGGCGTCGTCAACAAGGTGGTTGGCAACCTTGTCAAATTCTACTGCATGGAGACAGCAGAGACTCCCGAGTTCCTGGCACAGTCCCATGTCGAGACAGGTATTCTCACGCTCAAGAAGGACGAGGATATTCGCGACCACCCCGACGCTGCCAAGTTCGCCGAAGAATCCAAAGCCGCCCGTATCACTAAGCGTGGAGCACGTGAGGCACTTGAGCAAGTTGTCTCAAGTTTTGGTGCCGAGATCTTCGAAAAAGTGCCCATCTTGAAGGACCTGATGGAGAAGCCGATCAGGGAAGCTTTCACAGATGCCAACCTTCCTGCTAAGATTTCCGAAGAGGATGGCGTGTTTGGCCAGGCGGTTGTAGATGCGCTCTCAACCTTGAGAGCCTTGGTCGGAAGCCTGCATGCAGATGTTCGTGGCTTCGTAAAGGATCTCTTGCCACTCATTGCCAAGGCTTTGCAGAGTCGCCTGTACGTCCTCCGTTACGTTGCCGCCAAATGTTTTGCGACCATTTGCAGCGTTATGTCTGTCGAGGGCATTACAATGCTGGTCGAGAGCGTTCTTCCAACCATTGGCGATGGTGGTAATGTACATGGTCGGCAAGGTGCGATCGAATGCATATACCACCTCATCCACGTCATGGAAGACGCCATTCTCCCATATGTCATCTTCCTCATTACTCCAGTGCTCGGCCGAATGAGCGACTCAGACAACGATGTCCGACTCTTGGCAACGACAAGTTTCGCTACGCTCGTCAAGCTCGTGCCTCTGGAGTCTGGTATACCCGATCCGCCAGGTCTGCCGGAATCTTTGCTCAAGGGCCGTGACCGCGAGCGAAAGTTCGTTGCGCAAATGCTTGACGCGAAGAAGGTGGAGCCCTTCGAGATCCCTGTCGGTATCAAGGCAACGCTTCGATCATACCAACAAGACGGTGTTAACTGGCTGGCGTTCCTTAACAGATACAATCTGCACGGTATTCTCTGCGACGACATGGGTCTTGGAAAGACTTTGCAGACTCTGTGCATGGTTGCTAGCGATCATCATCTCCGTGCCGAAGAGTTCGAGAGGTCAGGCGACCTCAACTTCCGACGTCTACCATCGCTCATCGTATGCCCTCCGACTCTGTCTGGCCATTGGCAACAAGAGATCCGGCAATATGCCCCATTCCTCACTTCTGTCGCATATGTGGGCTCACCGGCTGTTCGTGGGCAATACAGGAATGAGCTCGAAAAAGCGGATATTGTGATTACATCATACGATATCTGCAGGAACGACATGGACCTTCTGAAGCCTATCAACTGGAACTACTGTGTTCTGGATGAGGGTCACTTGATCAAGAACTCAAAGTCGAAGACCAGCCAGGCCGTCAAGAACTTCCAGTCCAACCACCGTCTCATTCTGTCTGGTACGCCTATTCAAAACAACGTACTCGAGCTGTGGTCGCTATTCGACTTCCTCATGCCAGGCTTCCTCGGCACGGAGAAGGTCTTCCAGGAACGCTTCGCAAAACCCATCGCGGCCTCGCGGTTCGCCAAGTCCTCGTCTAAGGAGCAAGAACGCGGCGCCCTGGCCATCGAGGCACTCCACAAACAAGTCTTGCCCTTCCTCCTCCGTCGTCTCAAAGAAGAAGTGCTGGATGACTTGCCGCCGAAAATCCTACAGAATTACTATTGTGACCTTTCCGAGCTCCAACGTAATCTCTTCGATGACTTCACCAAGCGACAAGGCCAGGAGATCCAAGCAAAGGCAGGTAATGCCGACCGCGACAGCAAGCAACACATCTTCCAAGCCCTACAGTACATGAAGAAGCTATGCAATTCGCCTGCCATGGTCGTCAAGGGACCAGCCAATAAAGCCTATGAGCCCACACAGCAATACCTGAAGAAGCACAATACCACGATCGATGACATCGTACACGCACCCAAGCTCGGTGCGCTCAAGGATCTTCTTGTAGACTGTGGTATTGGCGCATCCGATGTTGCAACGTCTCAGGCCGCCCCTGTCACCGGCGATCTCCCCGAAGCCGTCTCCCAGCATCGCGCCCTCATCTTCTGCCAAATGAAAGAGATGCTTGACATGGTTCAAAACACTGTGTTGCAGAAGATGCTTCCTTCCGTCCAATTTATGCGCCTCGACGGTACAGTCGAAGCCACCAAGCGACAAGAAATCGTCAACAAATTCAACTCCGATCCATCATACGACGTCCTGCTACTCACCACCAGCGTCGGAGGTCTCGGTCTGAACTTGACGGGTGCTGACACTGTCATCTTCGTTGAGCACGACTGGAATCCGCAAAAGGACATCCAAGCCATGGATCGCGCCCATCGTATCGGACAAAAGAAGGTTGTCAATGTCTACCGCATTGTCACGCGCGGAACGCTCGAGGAGAAGATCTTAAGGTAAGTCTAATCAACCCCCTTTCCTCCTCATCACATGTACTAACATCAAAACAGTCTCCAACGCTTCAAGATCGACGTCGCCTCCACCGTGGTGAATCAACAGAATGCCGGCCTCGGCAGCATGCAAACAGACCAAATCCTTGACCTCTTCAACGTCAGCGCAGACAGCAACGATCCCAGCGCTTTACCACCTCCTCCAAGCAACAGCAAGGACGACGTCGATCGCATCGACGAAAACGACGCCGTGGACGCAACGGGCGCACTGAGAGAAAAGGGCAAGAAGGGCTTCCTAGACGAACTAGGAGAACTTTGGGACGAGCGGCAGTACGAAGAGGAATTCGACCTGGACGGATTCTTGGGCAAGATGAAGACGTGAAGTAAACAAAGGGCGGACGATGCAAGTGTATTTTGACGGCGTTATTACGGTGTTGATATTATTTGACGTGGCAATGACACGACAATCGGGCTTCTTTTTAGCATGGCGTTGGACGGCAGGCATCATCAAAAAGCCCAGAGAGGGATAGTGTGCTTGTGCTGTATAAGTAGTTGAGTGTATTGATATGGTGGAATGGAAAGACATGTGAATTTTGGCTGAAAACAGAATTACTCATGAAAAAGCATGACTTAAGGACGATGTCGGCATAAGGGCTGCATGTACGTGGAAGATGTGAATTAAGTGCTGCAAACAAATTTGCGAACGGTCGAAAAGAAGTACTCTTATGGACGGTACAGGATACAGGCTTAACTGTACCTACAACTGGGTGGTTTTACCACAAATCGACTATAAGCTCTGCTTAATCTTTGCTATCGACACATTTAAGTTACACTACTCCGCGATTCAGAAGGTGGACCTCATCGAATAATTCTCGAATTTACATTCGAGTTCACGAAACAATGTCTTGGTATAAAAGACGTGTTAATTCTCCTCTTTGTTAGTATTAAAATTCACGAACCTGCTAATACAGTCGTTAGGAACACACTTCTCTTCCTAGAGATTATGTTCGATGAGACTCTTGCATCTAGTCTCTATATTTTCCTTCTTAGACTAATTTTCTATGATTAAGCGCTTGTAGCACATAGTTTGACATTCTCGATGGAGATTATTCCTGTGTTTCGAAAAGCAGTTAGGACACCAGATAGCTGAGCTATTTCTCGAATTGAGCCTCTTCTTTACTAGACCTTGCTTGGCTCTATTGACACGCTGGGCAAGATTACTAGAGATGTTAACAAGCAAGCCTAAACAAGCTTTTCAAGCAAGACGACGACCTGTGCGCAAGCCTAACAAGCAAGCTTCTCTCGCTTTAAAATCCTAATAAATAAGCTTAAAGAGGAAGGCTTACTTGATAGCTTGCAAGTGCTTATTAGGGCACGTGCACAGTACAGTGAAACAAACTTGTTACGTATACTATTACGTAATAGATCACGTGGATCTTATCGATAAAAAGTGATGTTGGAGCGGAGAGAAGACCTTAGCAAGGGGCTCCGTATCCGCCCCACTTCTTAATATATGAAGCCTATCGAGCGGGCCTCAAACAAGCCTAGCTATTATAGGCAACAAGCCTGACAAATAAGCTTTGAGGTGCTTAATGAGCGTGTCAAACAAGCTACATGCCAAGGCTTGGCTTGGCTTGCTTATTGACATCTCTGCAGATTACGAGATTTGCGGAAGTCGCCCGTCCCTATTCCTTGAGATATACGGGAGGAAAGGCCTTCAACCAGGATGGTAAGCACTACAGGCACGATTTAGATGAGGCTGAGAATTAATTGTGTGTACAGGCAACGTGAGCGAATCGATGCAGAATATGATGATGGGACACGCCAGTATAGTGACATTCTTGAAATACTATCTCTTACGGCGCATCACAGTTGATACTCAGGCTGTCGTTTGTGGTGTTGAGCCTCAGGACGTTCTCATGCGGGCAGCTTGTACTATGAGCCGTTCGATCGATCTTCGTCGGCTATGAGGGCTGACACGGGAGCATCTGCATCGGTCAATGATCATCCCAAGATTCGATCCCTGCTCAACCGACGCGGTCAAATGAAACAAGCTCTTCCAAACGCAAAAAAGGAATCTAAATACCGGATGCTCAGCCGCCGGATTAATTAACCAAGAAGAACAGCGCCAGCAAAATGCCCTTTTTCAGAACATCAAACAACGCTGGGAATACGAACAGCAAGTGCGCGACGTTAAAAGGCAGCTAGCCGGAAGCAAAGTGGAAGATAACCTGGAAGCTTCTGGCGATATGATTCCACTAAGACAAAGGCAACTAGTTGAATCTGTCCGGTCTTAAACGGGAGCCAGTATAGAGGAAAAGTTCTGCAGATATATTCCAAAGAACTCTGCAGATATATTCATTCGATATGTACGTTCCTAGTCATGGTTTTCAACAGTAAGGCAGCCGCCAAATGCATTCTGTGAAATCCCTGGAGGACAGTTTTCGCAGCCTCCAATGTACTCCCCAGAGCCCACAGTGGGATTAAGTGTTAGCCCACAATGAAACCTGTTGATACGAATCAAGTGGAACAACTTTCTTCCGTTTTCTTCTGATCCACCAGTCCCGTACAAATCGGTTCTCGCTTCGAGGGAGAAGAACGGGACCAAAGCCATCCAAAACGTCAGGACTGAAATCCTGTGGAAGCGCAAGAAAGCACTCAAACCCGCCCAGTGTAAGTACATCCCGAAGCGCCGCCCACAGCGCAATCACTCCGAGGGAAAAGCATACTCACCTTCAAAAAAAGAAACACAAAACTCGCTAAATCGCAGCAAAACAAACCCACCCCCGTTCCCCATCACTCACCACCCATACTAAGAGGCGAGGAACAGGCCAGTTGCCAGTACGTAATTCTTCGCGTCTTGCGGGCGGGGCCGCGATGGGTAGGCTGCACCTCGTCAGAACGAGTGCAAGGGCGCGCAGATGATGGCGCGCCTGGTGTGATGGGGCGGGTTGGGTGAGGAGAAGTTGGGAGACGGAGTGGGAGAGGTATTTATAGGGGGACGTGGGGACATTGTGGGAGTTGGATGGGGCGCTGTGAGAGTGTTTGTATTGATCGCTGTGAAAGTGTTTTGCTTCATCTTTGTGGCGGTATGTAAATGGGACAATGAATGTGGGATGGTGGAAGGTCATTGTGAAGATCGCGAGTGAACAGCGTTTGGCTTATTTATATACATGAAGATAGTGCAGTTGGTACACCGCGTATTTAGTGGTTGGAAGATAGCTTTCCAGACGGCGTGGTCTGTGGAAGGTGATGTTGAAGTTCCCCAATTTGCTGCTGCTGTTGCCGCTACCGATGCGTCCAAGGTCAGTGCTGGACCCTAAGCAGCAAATTCCACCTCCCTCTTCTTCCTCGGCGCGCCGCTTCCAGCATCACAGGCTCCATCCCAGTAAAAAGCACCCGTTTCACCTTTCAGAGGATTGCAGTACCAATGCCAGTTGTCGTCGATGTAGTTGATAGTGCCGTGATCGTTCCAGTACCCTCCGCCTTGGTTGCTCTTCGAGTAGGGCAGCTGATCACAATAGCCTGCTCCACCGACCGATATAGCTTTCAGATCCCTCTTCTTTGAGTTGGCAATGGCTTGCTGCTCGTTTTCGCCTCTGCCTACTACGCAGTATCTGGTAGGAAAAACGCCGCCCCGGTTGGCGTAGTTCTCCCATTTCTGGTTCGAGACGGCAAGCCATAGTGCTTGGGTACCAGTGATGGCGCAGAGAATTGGGATGAAGAGCTTGACCATGATGGCTCGTTTTGCTGTGCCGAGGTCAGGATGTGTCGGTTGTATGTCGTTGTTTAATTTACTGGAGAAGATGACCGAATGGTCTATGGGACAGAAGCCTCAGAGTAATGGTATCGCAGGGTTGAATGGCCTGTGATGAGTTCTAAAGGAGTGATGCACATGATTCTTATACTTTCTCTATGCTCTACAAGACCAGCACAAAAAGAGGCATCCCAGTCCTGGGTGTATGCGAGGGTGTGCACTGTGGGATTGCGGGGGTCGCTGTCCTCATCTTCCAGGATGTTTTACACAAAGTTTGGTCTTGGATGTATTCGAAATAGTTCAGGTGTGAAGGATGCCGGCATTAGTGTAACGGGCTGTCAGTGCCGAGGATAGAGGTCGGCCAAGCACGAGCCTCATGATGAGCTCTGCTGCATCCCACTAAACTACTTCTGCCACGGAGCCACGTCAATCTAGCCATAAGCTACCCCGACAAGGACTATCGTGGAGAGCATGTTGTTTCAACACTATGTCTGCCTCCTTGGTTTCTGCATGATTTCGTAAAGGTTGCCTTAAAACTTTAGAAGATGGCGGAGCCGCATTGCACCCGTGGACCCTTGGATGCACTGCAAATTTTCAGCTACCCATGGCATGAGAGAGAGAGAGAGAGAGAGAGAGAGAGTAAAACAGGATCTTGCCCATCGCAATTCAAGCAGCTTCTCGAACAGGCTACATGTTCTTCGTATTGCATCCTCGTTATTTCCCGTCGCACCACGTGGTGGCTGACAGCCTGCAACATTGGCAGGGACATCCAAGCTCCACGTTGTGTGCTAGTGATTTCCGTAGGTGTACCTGGACAACATGGTGGCTGAGTGGCACATGCATCATAGTGTGAAACCAGACCTGCATGCCATGCTTTGTTGGCTGCACTACACAATGTTGTGGTAGAACTGTTATCCCACAAAATTTAGGAAGAGGTCGGGGATCTTGGTGTTCCTTGCTTCCGATTAGCCGTGAACTTGTCGATATCGGCGCCGACGCTCCACTGTCTTCCGGCTAAGTTTCCTTCCTTCCTATAGGCCCACTAAGGGGTAGCACGTTTTCGCCTTTGGGCTGGCCTTGACCATCCACTACGGGACTCTTGCCTCTAGCGCCAATGAAATCAGTCGGATCCAAGCTGATGGCGGGTACAACTACTACAACACCTGAACAACACGGAATTCCTAGTCCTTTTGCCCGGGCCTTCTCGCCTTCACATTCCACGTACGTACGGCGTTAGGTACAGGTACCGCGCGAGCAAAACGAGTGGAGTGCTCGCCTCGCAGAGATTTTTAGGTTTCTGGTCCTTTCACTCGCGATGGACCCAGTCTGCCCTGAGAATAACCTCGATAACATTTGTAAGAAAGCAAACGCCGATGCGGTCGTTAAAAGAGAGCTAATTGCCGTGTTGGGACAGCTCTTACTTCTGGCTATTTCCACAGCGCCATAGCGTTGCCCATGGAGATTGAAAGCGCGCCTCCCCGGGCGACTCCTGGTCTCGCCAATTATTGCCGTATCTCGCTTGCACGTGTTGAACGATCATGTGCAGCAGAGCGGTGATCAAATCAAGGACATCATTAATCTACTGGAATGTCGAGATACCGCCGGATAAGATTTGGATGAAGTGATGTTGGATGTCCAGCCAAGGCCTATCAATTATCCCAGCTGCCGACTGATACCAGTCGCTGTGCAACAATTCGGATGCAATGTTTGCGTCAGCGACGCCTGGCCCTGTCCTTCACGACACATGTAGGTGAAGAGGCATCCTGCATACGGCGCACCATTGAGTACAGATAAAAACATCTCAGGCAGAACCTCCACACATGTGCATACCACCAAACGAGTTCCCTTATCCGATCATCCAACACTTCAACTTGACTTGCCGCGGTACCGATAGTTACCATACTCGCGAGAAGGTTCATAATCCGAACGACCTTGACTGCAACCACCCAATAACAATCCGTTTCTTCAGCACTAGATGTTGTCGCTTTGCCAGACCATGGCGTTTCTACATCCATGCTCTTTTACGAGATCATTTGCTTCAAGGAAGGCCGAAAACTACCCAGTGTGTGCCGCCTCCTTATCAATTCGAGCGCCATGCTGCGAACCACTCATCAGAGTCTAGTTAGCCGTCTGCCATTCTGCCATTCCAATACTGCAAGCTAACAGTTACAAAGGAAAACAAACAGGGTCTTGCCGATGGGTCTCCAGTACGCAGCTACACGCTGTATCACCTGGATAGGTTTCTAATGTGACGGTGATACCCTATGTGCATCTCCGAGCTGTTAGATTGGCCGCCAACTATTGCGCCCTCGTCGCTCTTCGATCGCTCATCGCATATGAGGCCCGCAAATGACAAGAATGCTCGCCAAGCGAGAATTCGCATGAGGGCAATTGGGTATTA
>NW_001884568.1:439094-537710 GCF_000146915.1 Parastagonospora nodorum SN15 | reverse complement strand
ATATTGGTAGTCCAGCTCGCGAGATGACCACCTTCCCGTCCAAGCGCTTAGGCAGCGAAATGGCAGCCTAGCTGTATTCAATCGGATACGATTATTTGACGAATGGACAATGTCGTGAGTGTCATGCGTAAGCATTATAGTTACAATCTGACCCGCATACACCAGACGATAATTTGCCGCCAAGTGTTCAGCCACAACGCCTGGGCTCACGACTACGCTCGACCTATGGTTCTCGTTCTACACCGGTGCGGTCGTATTGCCATTTCCACCTAGGCTCTGTTAATCCTTCGCCTTGCGAAATCAGCTGTCTCTGCTTGGCAATATTTTGGAAGGCTGCTACACCGGTCTGAGTGGACACAGCTGGACTGAAGCCTAGTAATACGCTCTAAAATTTCGAATGGACGACTTGGCTCAACGGCTGATCGAATATATAATGGTAGAGTATGGGTTGTAAACTTTTTTGACTTCAAGCCATCGACATCGCCTCCTTCATTGGGTTTCGCCTCGAGCAGTTCACGTTTGACATCGTGCTGTGTTTTTGTCCTTCATCCAACATAATCCATTCACTTTACCACACTACCAGATTTCAATCGCTATGCATCTCTCACATATCTTGAGCGTTCCGATGGTGGCGCTGCTTGTGGCGGCTCGCACGCCTCGATACGCAGCCCCACTGAAGCGCGATCTGCTAGAGTCTCGTCAGTCGGGAGCTAGCACGCGCAACGATCCACGTCCACAAAAGGGCAATATCCCGTACGGTGGTGCTGGTATTCGCACATGTACCCAAACTGGCACTGTCGCTCTCACATTCGACGATGGTCCCAACATCTACACTGGCCAGGTCCTTGACAGCCTGGCACAGTACGGCTTCAAGGGCACATTCTTCGTTAGCGGAGACAATGGTCGTGGCGCTCTCGATGGTGACTCTAGGTGGGTCAACCTCATTCAAAGAATGGATGGCGAGGGCCACCAGGTCGCCAGTCACACCTGGAGACATCCGTACCTGGATCAGATCTCAGAAGATCAACGTTACGAAGAGATGGTCCTGACAGAAATGGCTATCCGAAACATCCTTGGTAAATACCCAACGTACATGCGCCCACCATATACCGAGTGCTTCGAATCCTGCCAAAGAGTCATGAAGAATCTCGGATACGTCATTGCGAATTACGACGTCGACAGTAATGACTGGAGGTACCAGGATAACATCCAGCAAGCCAAAGATACCTTCAAGAACTTGATTGATCAAACTGGCGGTCCTCGATCTGGTCACCCCATTGTCCTTGCCCACGATATCCATGAGCAAACAGCCTCCTCTTTGGTGCCATACATGCTTCAGTACCTCAAAAGCCAGGGCTGGAGGGGTGTCACCTTGGGCGAATGCCTTGGAGAACCGAAAGAGAATTGGTACCGTGCTAGTTCAGGTTCGCTCCCTCCCAGCGGCTGCTCTGGATCTAGTTGTACGCCCTCCACCAACGGCCTCTGCGGAAGTGCGGCTGCAATGACTTGCACTGGATCTGTATTTGGCAACTGCTGTTCGCGATTCGGATACTGCGGAAGTAGTGCCGACTACTGTGGCTCCAACTGTGATCCTGCGTACGGCACTTGCGGTAGCGGATCGACTCCAACTCCAACTACCATTCGCACTAGTGCGGTTCCAACCTCAACCCGAGCTCCAACCCCAACTTCGAAGCCAATCTCTGCCAATGGTCTTTGTGGAGTACAAGGTGGCGAAACGTGTGCAGGCTCCGTTTGGGGATCGTGCTGTTCGCAATGGGGGTACTGCGGAACAGGATCAGACTACTGTGGAGCGAATTGTAACAAGGACTTTGGTAGTTGTTCTTAGTAGATTTCAGTTGCCCGGGTACAGCTTCGTCAACACATAGAAGATATATAGACTAATAAACTAATGATCACCACAAATCTTGTATACCTGATGGATGCGGACAGCACCTACGCATGCATCAAATATGAAATCGATGCTTCTGAGAGACAAATCGGTAACTGGTATTTCGTGTATACCCTCCTGTGACAACGAAGGGTCCGATGGCAATGGCCGAAGGTGTCAAACAGAAAGAAAGCAACTATCACGGAAGGAGTCGATGGTCACGACCCGTTCGAGAATCGAAGCCTTCTGCACGACGAGCTTGGTGGGGCACCTGCATTCGGCTATAATCTTACTTCATGTCAGCGCTAAACCTCTGTGAGGTACCATGCTTATCAATGCGTGCGGCGCGGACCGCGGCAGAAGACGATGCGACATCACGGGCAGCGTTTTGCGGGAGCAAGGTGGGCTACTGTCCTGACAACCGTCGACTCGAAAAAAATCGCAAGAGCGGAATAGGAAAAGAAAACTGCTAGAAGGGCCGACTTATCCCAAAGTAGCACATCAGATGAGCTGCAAGACACTACTGAAATCCGAGATTCAGGCATCCCGCTGACTCCACTTTCGGCATGCCCGTCCCAGGTATCCACTTTGCCGAAGACGAAGAAGATGAGTCTACCACAGAGGACGCTCTATCACCTCTCCAACTTGCTGCATGGCAAGGCGACCTCGTTTCCGCCTCTACACTCTTGGGAGAAGGTGCCGATCCCAACGAGGAGCCCCGAGGGTGGTACGGCAAGACAGCTCTACAGGCAGCAGCTCTCCAAGGCCATGTCGAGATTGCGAAGCTTCTCTTGGAAGCGGGAGCCAGCGTCGATGCACCCGGCGGGAACAATGGGGGTCGTGCAGCGCTCGCACTCGCTGCTTGGGCTGGTCATGATGCAGCCGTGGAACTGTTACTCGACTCTGGCGCAGATGTGAACTTGCCACCGCATAGGTATACGGGCCGTACTCCACTACAAGCCGCGGCGGAATTTGGAACCTTGAGTATTGTTAAGAAGCTGGTGACGTTAGGCGCAAAGCTGGACGGTCCGGTGGCTCATAACTTTGGTCGCACTCCTCTACAAGCTGCGGCGGAGAATGGACATGAGGATGTTGTCGCCTTTTTGCTGGAGTGTGGCGCAAGCGTGAACTTCCCACCTTGCCGTGACAAAGGCATCACAGCACTTCAAGGTGCTGCAGCTTCTGGATACGCGCAGCTAGTCCGACGGCTGCTCGAGGCCGGAGCAAATGTCAATGCAGAAAGTAGCCGGTATATGGGTGGCGCGGCCCTGTGGCTGGCGGCCGGTGCGGGACATGTCGAGGTGGTTGAGATACTGCTTGATGCTCGAGCGGATGTGAATGCACTATCGGGGAACCAAGGGCATCTGTGCACGGCGTTGCAGAAAGCGAAATTGAACGGTAGATCCGAGGTTGTCGAACTGTTGACAGAAAGGCAGATGATCCCCGGCGTAAGAGACGCACCTTGCTTGGTGTACGGGTCAGTCAAACTTCGTACAGAAAGCCGGACACAGTAGCTTCGAGATCTCGTATGCATATAGCCATTTTACTGAGCCCGCTGTAAGTGCTTTTGTGCCTATTTAAAATAAAGCTTTAGAAGATCCTGGAACTATTCGCAGTTTTTGTTTGACATTTTATTTGACCTCTTAGATCATTGTGGCAGTCTTGCTGCGTTACTTAATCCTAGCTCAATCTGCAACTTGAGAGATCGCATATTCCTAGTTTAATCATTCTCATTGACGTTCCAAACAGATACAACTACGCATGTAGCGCATTGGAGAGCTTACCTGGGTACACACGAGTTACTCTCATCACACAAGAACCTGTGCACCCGCGAAAGAGAACCGTTTCATGGACTGGCGCCGTGTTCTAGGTCTGAGCTGAGTTAGAGAAAGTACCATAGCTACAGAAAGGTAGCACTCCTGAGCTCTTGCGATCCCATCGGATCGGATACCTTTGAGATTCAATGATCAATACCGCGGCAAATAGAAGATAGAGGTGAATGAATATCTTGTAAAACGATTGAAAGCATCTCGTGGCAAATCTCGAAGCTTGGGATACATGTTCTCCGTCTGATGATGCAGGTGCGGCTGAATGAAGGTTGGTGGGGCCGTCACTACCGTACTCCGGACGGGCAAGACCACAATCCCGCTAGAAGCGCTACACTTCTTAGTACAGCCTGACCTGCATATAAATACCAAGCGAAGCCGGACCTCTGCTTCTGGTATCGCACAATACTGATTTCTCTCCGTAGAAACAGTGAGCATAGCAGCTTTGAGGCGTCATTATCAGCACTTCATAGCCTGAACAGCTTTGCCGCTCATAGACCTTCGCGTGATGTCTCAGAATGTTCGCCTTGCCTCCCTGTCTCGTCTATGGGGCATGATCTGGTTTTCCATCTGCCGTAAGTCTTTCGTCACTCACCACGATACATCCAGACTCCACCTAATCCATATCTCACACAGTACATTGGGAAGCTTTGGTAACAGCCATTCGTCGAGACGGCATTGCAGCTCTTCTGCATCTACAACAAATTAGAGATACTGCATCAGCGAAGTTGTTTAATAACACTTGTAAACTCCTCGCTCGATCATTCGTGAATGCGCACGGCCTAATCACCATGCGTAGCCAACGGCTTCATCGCCTATGAAGACACAACAATCGTTCCATCGCTCGCCCAAGCCGCAAGCGGCATTGTTCTCGAACTAGGTCCCGGACCCGGAAACCAACTGCATCGCTTCAACACCACTCAAATCGACCGCATATACGGCATCGAACCCAACGGACATTACAAAGACAGCATAGATACCAAGGTGGAGAAGCATGGGCTACAAGACAAATACGAGCTGATTGTTGCTGGTATTGAAGACAGCGACATCCTGAGAGCGCAGGGAATAACCGAAGGGAGCGTGGATACTGTGCTATGCATTCAAGTCTTATGTGCAGTACAAGACCCGAAGATGGTGATGAGAGAAGTGTGGAAGTTGTTGAAGCCGGGAGGGAAGTTCATCTTCTGGGAACATGGGTGGAGTAGGGATCGTTTGACAACTATCGCGCAAGGTATGTTCACGCTAGCGCTTCTACCATGCAGACCACTGACGTGACGAAAGTTGTATCAAATCCTGCTTGGAGCACATTTGTCGGATGTCACTTGACGCGCAATGTGTTGGCGGACATTTTGCATGCGGGAGAATGGCAGAATCTGGAGGATGTTGAAGAGCCTGTGGATCCGTTGAGTCTTTTACCGAGGGTTCAGGGTGTGCTCATCAAGAAGACTTGAGTATGAGTAAAGTGCAAAGAGATTTGCGACATGATCTTGAAGAAAGATAAAGGTAACCGGAACTTTGTGAAAGAAGGTGCTAAAGAATGCGGTTATGATATCATGATGAATTAAATGTAATATGAATGGTTTGAATAAGGTCCCCTTAGTGAGGAATTGGCACCGACGCATTCGGATCATCAGTCAACACAACATAAAAGCCAATCGGACAACTGTAATCGCTCTGCTTAAACATAAAAGTCGTATCCTTCGAGCACAAGCTTCCGCTCACAGTGACCTTTCCAATATTCGGTGGCACACCACATGGTGCAGCATTGATGATGTAACTGTTCCCAGGCTTAATCACCGGAGGTGGGTTCGGCGGGCTCGGACCTGGTCGAGGTTGGTGGTTGTATGTCGTCTCGCCAGCAACAGCGCCGGCGTTGATGTCGTATCCAGTAAATGTGAAATGGCCGCTACCAACGAAAGCAAAAGTTCCGGGTGCTTGTATGAAGCTGGGGAAGTCGAAGACAAGGTTGCAGACCTTGCCTTGGACAGCGTTGGAATCGAGTTCGAGGTTGAAGACGGTGCAGATGTCGTTGGGAGTTACGGTCGCCCATTCGGTTGCTGGATAGGCTTTATCTGGGTTCTTTGAGCTGATTGGGACGAGGAGGGACGTCGAGATGGAGCCCTTGGGGAGTTTCCCATCGGGCTGCGCGGCATTTGCTGGACAGCTCTTCTGGTTGAAAAAAGTGCGACCTTCGATGGCTGAGGTGGGTGCGGCAAGTGCTGATGCTACCAGCGCTGATATTACAGTAAAGGTCTTCATTATGGGGTATTCCACGCCGTGATCGAAAATTGATAAGTATCAAACAACTGTTAGATAGTAGTGCTCGTGGTGATGCCTGAGGACTGCGATTCACAATAATTCACCTTACACTTTATATGGACGACCTGAATATGCCTAAGGAAAGATGTAACCGCCACAGCTCGCTTCTGTGGGAAGCTTTATTGATCATCGTCGCAGATTTCTGCTTGTACATTTCCGGCGCTGACAGGCGCGCAACAACTGGTTGGGGTTCCGCAACACGAAACACCGAAGTGCCACTACAGGTTCGGGCTAGACTTCGCGCTTTCGCATAGCTGATTCACATGGCGCAGGGAGAAATTACTATCGGATGCTGAAGATGATAAACACGTGGAACGGGAGGTATCGCGAACGAACGTGGTCGGGGATCAAAAGCTCCCACGTGCGATACGCTAAATGAGAACGAGTCTGTTTCGAGGCTAGCGTAATCCGGTCGTGCATTCCGTCGTCGCATGTTCTTCACGGAGAAATAAGGTTGCAATAGGTCTAAGCGATCCTCAATGCCTGAATAGTTTCTCCTTGAGCTTCTGCATTTTGCTGCTTCCAGATTTTATGTCCTTCTCTTCCCTGTGATGCTCTTCATTTGCATCGACACGTACAACCGCACTCTTGTCCGGCTGGACTGTCGCAGTCTCGACCTCCTTTGCTGGCGTGGATGAAGTTGAGACATGGACATGAACACTTTACGACTGGTTCGCTTCTACGTTTGCGCTCTTCTTTGCTTCAAACATGTGAGCTCAATGTAATCTTTCTTATTGTCTGCTGTATGTACTTTGTTCAGTTTCCCACTCTTTGATTACATTCTCACGCATCTTCTGCCATCTCTCCGCTCCTTTCTTGCCTTTGTAAGGCTCGGAGCCCGTATCGCCCCCAGCGAGTGTCTCAATGCCAGCGACTGAAAACATGATTACTGAAACTTGGAACAAATGTGAGCTTGCGACTAAAAAGAGTGGGCGATTTGAGGTAGCTAAAGTAACGCAACCCTATCTGTAGTCTCGACGATTCGGAAGTGCGCCACTTCGTGGCATGCCCAGCAAGGCTGTGTGATCGCTGCCTTGAATGTCGAATGCTCAATTTACGCCCCGAGCTTGACTGAGAGCTGGATAAATGCGACAAAGGTTAGCATCAAAGAGACTCGCCTACGAAGGGCTATGCACCGCGCATCGCGGCCACAAAGGACAAGGACAAAGACTGCGATTCGCGCCTCACCGCCTCAATGCGCTATTCGCTATATTGACAGCCTAGAAAGAGGTGCAGATGGTGTTGATCGTAGTGGCGCAGCAAAGTCTGCCTGCTGAGGAAAGAACCCCACCACCTTGACATAATCGCACCACGACTCCGGCGTCTCCACGACTCTCTCATTGAAACATCGATGTATGAACATGATATCTCATAATTGGTGCTATTTAGAACGAGCTCCACACAACTCGCACATGCAAACCACCCTGTATTTAGAACTCTACGTCACAATGTCTAAGACCGAGCCGCCCTCCATGACACGATACACAAAGGCGCAAACTATTGGACAAAGCTGTCACCGCCCAAATGCAGTTCACACTCGAAAGCCACATCAGCGTGGTATCACGAACATCCGCAGCACTTTCCTAATCCACCATACCCTTCACATCCTCACTTGCATGCTCGCTTACCGTACCCTTGCACTCCCTTACTTAGTCGTGGTAATCGTGCAGTCCATGTGCGACTCAGACACTTCGCGCGCTGCTGTGTTCAATGGCCTTGCTTGGCAACGACGCGCGGCAAAGGAGGGTTCAGCTGAGGTTGATGTGGTGTGACACCAATTCAACTTGTGCATACATCCATCGTAGCGTGTGATTGCAGGATCTTGATCAAACACGGAAGAGGAGGTTGATGCGATATCAACGGGTTGCAGCAATGGCCAGAAGTGAAGTGAGAATAAAGTTGTGGACCCTTCATCTATTCTGCGTGCCTTGCCTTGCGTGCGGCAACGGTTGTGTAACGAAATGTTTCAGCCGGCCACGACCGCGTGAGGAAGCAAGGGAGAGTCGGGATGCGATAACGTTACTTCAACGTCGTGGGACGAAGATTGAATGGTTCCATGACTGGTAGGTGACGACATTGTATCGACGAAGATGGAATACGCTGATATGGTGCTACGGACGCACTGAGTGCTACCATGTGCGCACAGGAAGACACAAAGTGGGGAAAAGGCAGGTCAACCTTTAGGCGATTCAGGAGGAACAATGGGACGAAAACATAGAAACATCACGATCAAGAGGCACGTAGTTTTGTAAATTTTCAAGTTCTTTATCACCAACACTATCCCCACTAATTACAATTACCCTCTGCGAGACAAAGGATATCTACTCGAACATATTGACAGATCCCATGCAATGCATCATGTAAAGTCATAGCCTACCAAGCGGCAAGCTTAGTTGGTGTTTGACATTTACAAGAAGAAAGCAGCCAAAGCACCAACACCAGCAACGAAGCCAGCGGCGTTGAGCGAAGAGGCAGCGCCAGTGAACTGGGCAGGGTTGGAAGGAGCGGGCTTGGAGTACGAGCCAGTGCCGGATGCGGAGGGCATGGGGACACCGGGAACACCAGTGCCGGCAGGGACAGTTGGGTAAGGAGCAGGGGCAGATGGGTAAGGAGCAGGTACGGAAGCACCGGGGCCAGCAGGGCCGGAAGGCTTGGGGCCAACGGGGTAAGCTCCAGTTCCGGTGGGGTAGGGGATGGTGACGGTGATGGTGGTGGAGGAGAGGCACTCGCTGGTGCTGGCGTGCTCAGCGGGCTTGGAGACCTCAGGAACCGCGGGCTTGGAGACCTCTGGGACAGAGGGCTTGGAAGCCGAAGCAGAGCTTGCTGGGTAAGCAGGAGCAGAGCTGGCGGGCTTGCTGGCCTCAGGAACCGAAGGAGTAGAGGACACGACGGGGTAGGCCGGGTACTCAGGTGCCTTGGAGGTGACGGCAGCGGGGACCGAGGGGGTTGCGACCGGGTAGCTGGGGTACTCGGCAGCGGGCTTGGAAGAGGAGACCTCAGCTACGGGGTAGCTGGGGTACTCGTTGGCCGGGGCAGGTGCGGAAGGAGTGGCCTTGGGGGCCGGGGCCTCGTATCCGTACTGGGGGACAGCGGCAGCGAAGCTGGCGAAAGCAGCGAAGGCGGCAATGGTGTAACGCATTTTGGCTGATTGGTTGATTGAACTTGGGAAAGTTGGTGGTGGTTGAGGGTGGGAGTGGTGGTGGTGAATTAATTAAGGATAGTATTAGTTGAGTGCAACGAATGGACAGACCGAAGGGTCAAAGGACTTGAGCTGATGAGTTGGCTTGGTGAAGTGAGGAAAAAAGGTCCTGGGAACGAGAGGAAGTCTTATGTACCCGGGGAGATTGCCAGCACGGTAGCGCGGACCGGCAGCAGGTGGCCACTGAAAGGGGGAGGCAGCGCGGGCGACTAGGGGCAGCGTGCGCTTAGGCTTGGTGACTGGCCGGTCGGTTGTTTGTGCTAATGCAGGAACCACACTAACCCGGGCCAATGCTGGCCATTCAAGAGCCGTGCGTTCCTGAGGCTAGGCTCTGGTCGGCAGGTTGATCGTGAATAGCTTCGGGGGCCGCTCGTGTTGCAGGAAATGAGCAGCCCCAGGTGCAGCGGCGTTGGCTGCTGTCCGAAGCTCAGGTGTTGCGTTCAGCCAGTCAGCACAGCGGTTACTGCTCGCCTCTGCGTTCCCATAGGCGTCCGCGCAGCCAGCACCATCTGGGCTGGATATTAAGCGGCACGCACAACGGGCCCGCGAGATGTCCACATTTGCTCGCCTCAGGCGCCTGATTTTCCCTGAAAGACTTCCTGAAAGGGCCACAAGGCCTGCGCATCTTCAGGGGCGGCCCCTTATCTGGCTCCTCCGCTGACACTCTGGGCTCCACGTGTCCGGCCAGTGACATGGAGACTTCCTGGAGATCCTTAACTCAAAGCAGGCATCCTGCAATGGTTCTTCAAGTGTCAGTGTTGCAGAATCTGCAGGGGTCGTCAGCCCAGCGAGTCTGTTTCGGCGCCACGACTTCACCGCCTTGGACGTGCGGGAGCCGCTTGAAACGAAACAAGATGTCAAATCTGCGCTTATTCGTCACTGACCACACCGCTTTGTATGGTGCGTTCGACAAAGTTCAACAACAGTCGAGGCTGCGCTCCGTTGTTTAGGTGATGCGCCGCTTTGTTGCTGGTGATGTTGGCGCTTGTGCCCTCGGTCGGCGCTTTGTGCGAGGCGGCCAGAATCGATAGCAACGCGTGCACGGTGGATATTAAGCATCCTTGGTAGCTATAATTGGCTAAAGCCTTGGCGGCGAGACCTCCTTTTAGCTCAACTTCATTTCGGCATCAGCCCTCCAGCGCCTGTTGCGTGTCGGTTCCACCATGGCACCATCGAGCGTCTGTGATGCGTCATCAGCTTGCTCGTCTTCCATCGCGATGGATGCAGTTTTGTTTCGCGATCCACACATTACGTTCGTTGAGATGGGTCCACACGTTCACCTCGCCACCGCACGTTGACCGCCCCGTCCACCAATTGCAGCCGAACTAATATGTGCCGCGTTGCTGCATTCTTCCAGACGGACGGCAGTCGGCTTGGCCATGTCGATATCTGAATCCCGGGGTCGAGCCAATGGCGTGGGCCCGCCCCTAAATGGCAATGCAGATCAGGTGCATGTGCCATGCACTGACATGGCAGTGTGCGAACCTTTCTGGAGCCGTTGACAAAAACAGGACGTTCACAGAATGGGCAAAAGCTTAATGTCGAAGCGAAATGAGGCTGCCAAATCCTACGATGTGCGCACGATCATTGCTCCACTGGTGCAAGAGCCGGCTTGCGCCATCATTAGAATGGGAGATGAGCAGAGGCCAGGGCCGAGAATGGACCATCTTCATTTCGCATCGGACATAGAGCCGTCTCGATCGTGTTGAGGAATCCTTCAACCTCCTCACCCTTTCGGTGTCTTTCCATCGTCGACAGCATCGCCTCACTGCCATCCGGCTTTCTTTTCCTTTGTCGCACCATTTTCTGGAGTTTCAGTTAAGCAGGTATGGACTGAACTGTACTCAACATCAAATCGGACCTTTCATCCATGGCATATCGATTTCCTTGGACCTAGTCTTTGACCACTCTTGCTTTGCCCACGGGATATTTCCGAGGCCCGTCCTATACCTACACTCTCGAAGCATCACCCTGTCACACCATGGATTCTCCTCTGAAAATGTCTTTGCGGAACGGCTCTTGGTCCATCTTGGCTCGTGGCTACTGTCTACAATCGTTGCTTGTGGCCCACACAGCGAGAACCAGTCCGATCAATTCTCCAACCACTAGCAAGCCGCCCACCCTGCTATCACCTGGCCTCCGGTACCCAGACTTCCTGGTTTGGTCTGTCACGAATGACCACCAACATCGGTGCAGTGCCAATTCACTCAAATGTATCCTATGTGGCCATGGCTTTTCCTCCGAGCCATATCTTGACTAACCAAATTCTGCACGGAAATGTACATTTCTTCATTGTAATGTTCTTTACACTAAAAGAAGATCCATGGACATACCCACACACGCTCGCTTAGACTAAGACCCTATCAGAGGTAGGGATTATATTGTCTTTTTTTTTTTTCGTGGCAAGCTTGTCATTGTCTTTTTCTCATGAAAACATCGTCCACATAATGATTTCAGAACTTTCCAATCCTGATCATACGATATTCCGGATCCACGCGCATGGGATGTCCTGATGTAATGGGCCTAGTCATTCACGGAACATCCTTACTGTACTCCTTCGCTATTGTATCTAGCGAGATGTACACTTCTGACCGTGACTACCGCCAAACTCTCCGAGTTCCATACAACTTTGCGCAAACCCGCTACCGTCGCCGTTTTGGTACCAGTCACAAAGCTGTTACAATTAAACTGAACATATGTCACCCGGGGGATGTAGCCTGAGGTTTGTCCTTCGGCAACGGCTTGCGTCCTGCCGAGAACTTTTCTCTACTGTTCCCGGTTGTACCCTATCTGAAACCGTTACCTGAATTAGGTATTACTGTCCTGACTCTGGTCATGTACGTGAGAGACAGTCTATTCTCAGCATACCAGAGTCTATAGCAATGTGCTGGCCTTTTTGTTCACACGTGCAGGTTCATCGTTGACTTGCTTGTGCTGAGATCTGCGGAACAATTGAGGGACTGGTTCCAGTGACAAAAAAGACAATCTATAATTATTTAGATATTCAATGCATCACATGTAGTTTCTAATCGTCGACGTATAGCGAAGATCGATTTTCCAACTTTATCGAACGAAGCCTAAGGATGAAGTCAAGTTGGGCGGGGTAGTCGCAGCCGGCGTTCGGCAAGTGCGCCTTCTCCGGCTCCCACTCATCTTCTCCACAACATTTACCCCTATTACATCTTCTAATGCCAGTGTCGCTGGTAATACCCCTCATACCAACGCATCACTACAAACTACGCAAATTTGACAGTCATTCTCAAAGTTGACTGAGGAGTATTGTGTCACGAATGACATTCCGGCCCTATGACGCCGCAGTCGAGCCCACCCGCCTGTGTTCACAATGCGCCACATATGGATTTAGCACCTTGCTACAGCTACTGCGAGAGACGGAGGATGATGCCGTGGATTGCACACTTGACGCTCGCTCCTCATGGGATCTGAAGAATTGCCAACTTTGTCACTTCATATCCCAATGTCTGCCGCTGCCAATTGCACAGCCACCAGAAGTGACACATGGCGAAATTGTCAAACTGGTATCTCGAAGTCGAGATGAAATTGCAGAGGATCTAGGGGTTGTAGCGCGAATTCTCAACTATGGTGAGCTTGAAAAGAGGAGTCTGACGCTTGAATGTTATCGCTCCGCATCTGAGAGAAAACCTTCACAATCTTTAGTCGCCTTGTTGCGCGACGGACAATGGCCGGATATCAAGCCGACTTCTCCAATGGTCGACTTCACCTTACTTGCTGGCTGGTTGAAAGGTCCGACGTCCGACCTCTCTAGCGCGCCCGCAAGAAGGAAGGCATTGGGCTCGAATAGATCTACTCGTAACAAGCCTTCACGAACGGGCTCATGGGCGGCCGCTCAGCTCCGTGTACTTGAGATGGAATTGAATGTCATCGACTGCACAACTCGCCACATTGTAGAACTACCCAACGGAAGTCAATATGTTACACTAAGCTATGTCTGGGGAAAATCCTCAGGCGGCATTAGACGAGGCACACCGAGAAGGCCAGACTCTATGCTTGGCTCACTCCGGCTGGCAGGCACTAGCATGAACGAAGATCAAGACCGAAGCTCGCGGTTGCCATCCAAGTTTCCACTCACCATCGAAGATAGCATCAGCGTATGTAAAGCACTCGACTATCGATATCTATGGGTAGACAGATACTGTATACCGCAGAAAGACCAGCAATTGCGTGCTCGTCAGATCCAACAAATGGACGACATCTACTGCGGTTCTGCATTGACTCTCATCGCTAGTGCAGGCTCGGGTCCGCAGTATGGCCTGCCAGGTGTCTCCAGATCACGTGCAGCATGCCCTGCAATCCGTACAGGGGCCTCGGAATATCTGCAAATGATTCCTACCGTCCAGGACATCCACTCGAGCACCTGGGCGACAAGAGCATGGACATACCAGGAAGCACTGCTCGCGCAACGTCGATTCTTCTTCACTGATCGCCAAGTCTACTTCGAATCAAGTGACATGGTCGAAAGCGAACTCACAACACTTGCGCCGGTCGTGACTAGAGTTCTCGACCCACGGATATATTCCCAAGTTACTTCGTCAACATTTCCAGTCGACATATACAAATGCATACAAGCATACACCCATCGCAAGTTATCCTTTCAGTCAGATGTCTTGAATGCCATGTTCGGTATTCTGACCTACTACGGGCGCGAACACGACATCCGTCATCTTTGGGGTGTTCCATTCTCCGCAAATACCCCTGCGTCGATCGACGAGCCACCTCGCAAGCACATCATTACATTTGAAGAAAGCTTATGCTGGTATCCGAGTGGAGAGCATTCACGGCGCGAAGGATTCCCGAGCTGGTCGTGGGCCGGCTGGATGACTACAGTCACGTGGGACATATGGCGCCATGACCTCAAGCCTGCTTCTGCACCATTGAAGCAAGGTCAGGTGTCAGTCGAGCTTGAACTAAATTCTGGGGACTTACTCCGCTGGAGTGATTATCAAGCAAAATATGCCGAGCTAAATGACAGCAGCAGCCAGGACCAATTGAGCCGCTTTCTCCACATCGAGACTTACGTTTCCCGACTGATATACACACAGAACCCGACGGATGGTTCCGACACGGGAGGATGCAGCACGATGGGGTTGGAGGTAGGCGAAGTTGAAAAGCCAGTAACGCTTGATCTCTTCAGCAATCCAGCTCGAACTGCGGATAATTTGGCTCACTTCCTTGCCGGACCCGCAGAATCATACTTAGCGCTGCATCTATCCAATTGGCAGGAAGACTCTGGCACTATACTGGTGGTACAAGAGAAAGGCGGGTATTGGGAAAGGGTAGCGCTGATGGATGATGAAACTGGGATCTTGCAGCGAGCGGTGAAGAGGTGGACGAAAGTACGCTTGGGATGAAGTCATGACCCTGTATACATACACATCGACTCTATCGCGATGAGAACAACATCTTTTCACCCGAAGTCTCTTCATCTGACATCTTATTGCTGTGGGTGTATCAAAGTAACTGGTTGTTAACATCATTGTCACCGCAGCTCCGTGATCCCGTGGCGCTGGGTCGGCCTGCAGCTTTCCGCCGCCTCGCCACGGCAAGCAAACAACTTGAGACATCCAGCGCAATCTTTGCCTCACCGCTATCTGCAGACAAAGGAACGAATCGGGGAAGTCACGTCATGAGGCTCGCGGATGGCCGGTGGAAACTGTGCTCTCACCGGAATATTTCAGCAACGACAGCTACCTGGCTACCATAAGTAGACGTTGGGCTGCATCGCTCAGAGACTTCCTTCTCGTCACCAACTACCAGAGCTACTTCACAATCACTTCTCTTCAACAGTCGACTACTTCAACGACACACTTCCTCATCGATACCAACCATCTCAACCGAAACAATCCCAATACTTCAAAAATGAAGCTCACCAGCATTGTGCTCTTCTTCCTCACATCCATCGCCACGACCAGCCTAATCAGCCATCATGTCCGTCCCAACGATACCAACGCACTGCTTGACTTCCATAACGACTATACCGAGTTGGTCCACATGCACATCGACGACCTGGCGGACGCCGCACTGAGCAACATGGAGATACTGCGGGTAGTCCAGCACTGTGCCCTATCATCCGGAACACTCGGCTTGAAGGATCTCGGCCTCCCCTCTTGCCTCGTATGGAGTGAGCAGATGTTTGGCATGTCTTCGTCCATCGCTTCTGGGGTGGGAAAGATGGACGGTCTGGATGACTTGCTCGACATCATGGGCGAGGCGATCGACTTGGAAAAGCATACAGGAGAGGTGATGAATGCAATCGAGAAGGTGTTTGGCTTCTAGTTGTGGTATGAAGACGGGGATGTGGGGTGTGTGGAGTACGGGAGTGGTGGGAAGTATGGGACTGACGGGCAGGAGGACAACACCGGAATGGGAAGGGCACATTCAACATGTGTTCTGGCTTCTTGTGTTGCAGATTGCTTTTGTTTTTCCTTCGGTACACGAGCATTTCTACAGCGAGTAATACGCATGGCCGTAGATGGTCGGCATTTCATTGCCTTACGTACAAAGACATGTTCCTTCTACGTGATCGCCCATGGAGTTTGACATCACTCACTGTCTAGTATACCCGCGTGAACTTGATGCATCAAACATCCACATCTCAAACCCGAACAATGAATGCATCTGAAACTTAAACAAACTCGTTTCACACACAAAGTTGCGCAATGTAGTCTTACGAACCTATGGGCTATGTCTCAGCATACTCAAACAACAATTGACAAATTACTGTACGCTGCGAGAAGCTTCCTTAGATTGTTTCCTTACTATTTAACACCTACTACCCCACACTCCTTATCCTTCTAACTTATAACACGAGTACCTTTGCACGGGATACTAGAGAGGTTTGAATGCAAGTAAAGCATCTCTGCTTAACTTACTACCTACGCTATAGTATACCTTACTCTCTCTAGCCTTCTCTCTTCTTTCCTTTCACTTAGAGCTAGTCTACTCTAAGCTAGCGTATGCGCTAGCTAGAGCCTGCACGCCTTGCAGTATACATAGCTAGCTACTCTCTTCTAAGAGTCTACTATTCTACCTTTAGTTGAATACAAGCACTTTTTATCAACCTGAGCCTTCTACGCCCGCAGTCTGCCTTACAACCTTCATCGAACCAAGCCACATTGCACAAATCCAGAACACAAAACGCAAGGGCAAAAAAAACTTCTCGACCTAGCACTTGGGCAAAGGCTGCCAAGTATGTCGTCTACATAGTGATGCTGCTCGCAGCTATCAACTTTTTAGTCACTGCGATTGGACCGACCACCATCAACACATCATCCGATCTCCCAAAGCAACATAGCGCTGAATTCCTAGCCAAGAAGGCGAAGATAATAGAGAAATATGGGGAGGAGTATTACCGCAAAGCTTACGACGTCGCTCCGAGACTCAAAGCCCTGACGAAACTCTACGGCCATCCCAAGAACTTTGACACATCCAAGGTCATCACCAACGTCGCTGAGCACGAGGACTTGCTCGCCGAATATGCTGAGCGCCTAGACCTATCCGTCGCGAGTTGCATGCGCAGGACAAATATGTTGAAACGCGCTTTTGACAGATTTGACAGTGGCCTGCTGTCTCCTGAATTTGTGGCTAGGGAGGATCACATGACCCAGGTAGCCATGTACGAGGCTGTTATGGCGTTAGATCGCGCGCGGTCGGCTATGCGCATGCAGGGTAGGGAAGCTGATTTTCCAGAGCTCATAGGGCAGATCGATGGCGCGATTACGCGTGTGGAGAAAACGAAGGGTGAAAAGGGGTTAGGACGGTAGTGGTGGTACATGGTAGAGAACACACTCTGAGAATACACGTCAGGTATGTATTTTGGGGTTGTTCTTTGTACTCGAGTAACTGAATCCCATGATCTAGAATGTCTTGTTGCAAGTGATGTACTGTAATTCATCGCCTTGTTTGAATTCTCATTGCGTGATCTACGGGCTTCTTTCGTTCTCTCCCACCATGTCTCGGATCTGGTTTGTATTACCATGTAGTCAGGAATAGTAACGAAAACAGCCACATTGAACACACCAAAACCGCTACGAATAGCAACTTTTCAACGCTCTATTGGCAGCATCAAACTCATCAACGAGACTAAAATGATCGAGTAGCAGCACGTTGGGCGAGGTTACTACTCTCCAGAAGCGAAAGATTGACTTAGATTGACATTCCTACACAATTTATACGTCCAGGCATTATGCAGACTATTTTCACGTCGCCATGTTGCGCACTGTAGACTCTCGTGGAATGAGCGCGACGTGTTTCAGCATAGGCAGACAATATCAGCGTAGGCAAACAATAATTCACCCGATGCTTAGGCAGCGCGAAGGTTCTCTGGTTCGTCTCCTTGCGATTTAATCCCTACTATCCTACCCTTCTCTTATTTCCCTAATCTACAACTCAAGTCACACAACCACAACTCACGGTACATAACACGATGGCTCCGAACACTTTTCAGACTACCTTTGGTCGCATTGTGCAGAAGATCATCAACATCATCGTTGGCATCATTTTGCTATTCGCAGCTTGCGGGCTCGTAGCGACCGTATTCGAATCCACGACCCCAGACGCCATCGTCAACTCACCGCCCTACTCCTACCAAGATGAACTCCACCGTATCCCTAACGGCTCCCTGCTCGATACCTTCGAGCCACGCCTCACGCGCATCATCGCCCGCAGTCTGATTCCCGATAGTCCCATCACCAACGCTAATGTAGCTCTGATGCTGCACGATCACTGGAGCATCAAGAAGTTGGTGGACCACGGTATGCTGCGACCGATGGCGAGTGGCCTGCCGGAAGCTATCGACGAGGCTCTTGGGGCTGTGAAGTGTGTCAAGCTCATAGTTATGAAGCAGGGACGTAGTGCGCGGGACGGAAAGCACGTGAACAATCATATGCGCTGGATTCCTAAGATCATTGAGCGGTTGGAGAAGGAGAGTGCGATATGGGAGGAAGTGGAGGACAAGGACGGCGTGATGCAGGAGGAACTAGACGATTGGATTCCTGAGATCCTTGAGCAGTGGGAGAAGGAGAATGCGATGTGGAAGCATGTGAACGAGAAGGTGACGATCGAGGAGTAGAATAGGAAGATGGATAGCTGTCTCGCGCTGAAGTCTATGCCCTCGTGGCACATGTTATATGTATTGCGTAGTCTCGTACAAATGTACTAAAAAACCTCATGCGCTAGACTGTTCGGTCTGAGTTGACACACAATATACTCTCTTCCTTCTCCCATCTTACTTTGCACTTTGCCTTCATCACTTATGACCCATCCAGTTCTCCACCCCTCTACTCATCTAACATACCAAACACCCTCACTATCCCCACACCTAACCCTTCCCTCCGCCGCTACCTCCCCACCATGCACCCCCGCAAACCTCCTCACAACCTCCGCCAAAATCCCCACAATATCCTGATTACTTATCAAGAACGCATACTCCAGCGGCTGGCCCGGCGCGCGCCCCATGCTGAAGCCACACGGCGAGCCGACCATGTTTTGAATATAGCCTGGAGGTTTGCCTGGGGTTGTTAGTATGGATGGGGAAGGGGAGGGAATTGGGGATGGTTGCCTTTGAAATCCACGCTCCAGTCGCCAGCTTCGCCGAGGACGCCACGACATGCGTCTTGGCAGTCTGAAGATGAGGGAGGGGAGGTGACGTTGAGAGTGCGGTCGGTGAAGGAGAGGAGTTCACAGTAGCCAGGGGTGGATGCGTTGCTGGTGCAGAAGTCTTGTGCGGTTGTTAGGGTTGCGAAGACGGCGAGGGAGAAGGTGGGGATGTGCATTTTGATCAAGAATGGCCGCGATAGAGCGAGGTCGGTTTTCATTGCAAGACTGCACAGGTGCTTTGTTATACACGATGCATTTTTGCATGAGGGTGAACTGCGAGCTCATAGGCAGCGCTTAGAATTGATGTGATGGCCGAGGCGATTGGCTGCAGCCTTAGCTCATGTGATACCGGCGGGACGGGTACGAGTTGGGGTAATATGTCTGCAAGTAGAATCATATCATGCACACCCACGTTTCGAATCGTGGCCAATTGAAAGGACAAATATTGCCTGGTGGTGTTGATGGACTGCATAAGCTGCATAGACGTGCGAGAGGTCGCAGATCAGCCTTCGTGGTACCTGGACGATTCAGCAGTCAAACGGTAAAGGAAAGATTATATGCGAAACACTCCTTGGGGTTGATGGTATATTCGCGCGGCTTCCTGAACATATTTGCCTTCTCTTCCAAATCGAAGCATGGTTGGCACAAGGGACGCATGCAATGAGCATCCGTAAATCACAGCGAAATATCGATCTCGTCGCACTAGATTAAGCGGTCGCCGTGCGCCCGTGCTTGGATTTTGAAAGAGCGCTCTGGTGGTTGAAACGCTGAGCTAGGTCAACGCTTCCACCAGTGCCGCAGTGGCATCTCCACCACGCGTCGAATTAGGGCCGACGCTCAGCCGCGGATAAGAATTGATGCATTTGTTATAGGTCGTGGTGTTTGTGGCTGTATCGTATGTGTCCGAACAGTCCTGAACACATGAGAAACCAGTGCACTGTATGCCATCAATGCCCCGAACTGACGAAGCTCTCTCTTGTAGGGTTGCCTAGGAACAGTCCGTGGCCGTCAACTCAAAGACACTGGAGTACAGTTCGACAGTGTAATAGAAGCCGTCCGTGTTCATGACTCGGGTGACGATAGGGCAGTGTTTCCCTGAAGGACCAACGCTGGCGGGTATTGTGACGGTTAATGCAGTGTTGTTCAAGGCAATATTGCTTGAATCGCGGTTCAGGCTAATGCTTGGGTCGCATATCGATCGTTCGTGGATTAGGTAACCAAGGTATGACATGTCGACGGGACAAGCTTGTGAAGAGGAAAGGAAAGCGGAAAGGAGCCAGACACGCGCCTTCCCAATGGCGAAGCTTACCAGCAGATTACCTCGCCTCGGAAGTCGACCTACCTAGGGCTTCTGCAGTGCCGGTGAAGCTCTACAGCGAATCTACAGTGTACTGATCCTACCAGGATTCAGCACGCGCTCGATGCGACCTGCAGAGATGTCGAGACGCGATTGTGACGCGTGTGCTTGTCGCGATGCCGCATACTCGATTGTGGTGATGGGCTCATCTGGCCAACAAGCAGCTTTTCGCATTGCTTCGAGAGACACGCGACTCGAACATGTGGAGATATACAACACTGAGGGATGGTGGTGTGCGTGCAGATGGAGGAGGTTCAGGAGTGACGGAAGGCTGGAGAGATGAGGCTCTGTTATCGATAGCTTGAGTCATGCTAGGATTGCGGGGAGTCAAACACCAAAAAAACATCCCCACCATCCGGCTGCAACTCCAAGACAGCACCCAATCCCGCCATGTCTATCGACTTCCCCAAGGAAGAGGAGCGTATCCTCGCGCGCTGGAAGGAAATCGACGCCTTCCAGCGACAAGTCGAGCTGGTATGTTCTGTTCTGTTCCTGCATCACCACAATGAGAGGCACGCGGGCGCATAAGCAGTGTGACGCAGCATCACTTTTCTCTTCACCAGTGCTAACCCATTCGTGCACAGTCCAAGGGAAAGCAACCCTACACTTTCTACGACGGACCGCCTTTCGCAACCGGCCTGCCCCACTATGGCCATCTCCTCGCCTCGACCATCAAGGACATCATCCCCCGCTACTGGTCTATGAAGGGACGGTATGTCGAGCGACGATTCGGCTGGGACACGCACGGCGTACCCATCGAATATGAGATTGACAAGGAGCTGGGCATGTCCGGTCGCGACGCCGTACGGACGCTCGGTATTGCCAAGTACAACGAGAAGTGCCGGGCTATTGTCATGCGATATGCGGGCGAGTGGAGGACGACCATTGACCGCCTGGGACGCTGGATCGACTTCGACAACGACTACAAGACCATGGACACGAGCTTCATGGAGACTGAGTGGTGGGTCTTCAAGCGCCTGTTCGACAAGGGCGCCGTGTACCGCGGCTTCAAGGTCATGCCCTACAGCACAGCCCTCGCCACGCCTCTTAGCAACTTCGAGGCTTCGCAAAATTACAAAGACGTCCAGGATCCGGCGGTAGTTGTATCTTTCCCGCTTGTAGAGGACCCCAACACACTGTTGCTCGCATGGTGAGTGTGCATCCAACATCCAACATCCAACATCCAACGAGGGCACGACTAACATTGACTAGGACGACAACACCATGGACGCTTCCCATGAATACCGGCCTCTGCGCGCACCCCGATTTCGAGTACGTCAAGATCCTCGACGAAGCCACTGGCAAGCACTACATCCTGCTCGAAGCGCTCCTCCGAACACTATACAAAGACCCGAAGAAGGCCAAATACAAGGTTGTCGAGAAGCTCAAGGGCAAGGACCTGTTGGGCTGGAAGTACGAGCCGCTCTTCAACTACCTATACGACGAGTTCAAGGACCACGGCTTCAAGGTGTTGAACGACACCTACGTCACAGCCGACAGTGGTGTTGGTATCGTCCACCAAGCACCCGCATACGGAGAGGACGATTACAGAGTCGCGCTCGCGGCTGGCGTCATCAGCGACACACGGCCGCCTCCAAACCCCGTTGACGATGCCGGTTGCTATACCTCCGTCGTCAAGGACTTCGAGGGACAGCATGTCAAAGCCGCCGACAAGGCCATCATCAAGCACCTAAAGGGCACTGGACGCATGATCGTAGACTCGCAGCTGACCCATAGCTACCCCTTCTGCTGGCGATCAGATACCCCTCTCATCTACCGAACCGTGCCCTCCTACTTCATCAAGATCCAGGACATCGTGCCGCAAATGCTCGAGAACATTGCAGGCTCACATTGGGTCCCATCGTTCGTCAAGGAGAAGCGCTTTGCCAACTGGATCTCCAACTCGCCCGACTGGGCTGTATCAAGAAACCGCTTCTGGGGTACTCCGCTCCCGCTCTGGGTCAGCGACGATGGCAAAGAAATGGTCTGCGTTGGCAGCGTGGAAGAGCTGAAGAAGCTGAGCGGTTACGAGGGCGAGCTTACCGACATCCACCGAGACAAGATCGACGACATCACAATACCCAGCCAACAGGGCAAGGGTGTGCTGCGAAGAACGCCCGAGGTTTTCGACTGCTGGTTCGAGTCTGGATCTATGCCCTACGCAAGCGCGCATTACCCCTTTGAGAATGTTGAGCAGTTTGAGAAGTCATTCCCCGGTGATTTCATCGCCGAGGGTCTCGATCAAACTCGTGGTTGGTTCTACACACTGACCGTTCTTGGAACGCATCTATTCGGCAAGTTGCCTTTCAAGAACTGCGTTGTCAATGGTATCGTGCTTGCGGAAGACGGCAAGAAGATGTCCAAGCGTCTCAAGAACTACCCAGATCCATCGCTTGTCATGAACAGCTATGGTTCGGATGCCCTCCGACTGTACCTCATCAACTCGCCAGTTGTGCGTGCTGAGACTCTTCGCTTCAAGGAGGCCGGTGTCAAGGAGATTGTGTCAAAGGTCCTACTGCCGCTTTGGAACAGTTACCAGTTCTTCGAACAGCAGGCGACTCTGCTCAAGAAGGTTGCTGATCTGCACTTCGTCTTCGACCCAGCAGCCGGGAAGACCAACAAAAACATTCTAGATCGATGGATCCTGGCATCATGTCAGTCATTGCTCAAGTTTGTCAATGCCGAGATGGCGGCGTACAGACTGTACACCGTGGTACCGCGACTACTGGAGCTCATTGACAACACAACGAATTGGTACATCCGATTCAACCGTCGGAGGTTAAAGGGCGAGTATGGTATGGAGGATACCAAGCATGCCCTGAACACTCTGTTCGAAGTCCTCTACACTCTCTGCCGGGGTCTTGCGCCCTTCACCCCCTTCATCACCGACAACATCTACCTACGCCTGCTACCACACATCCCCAAGGAGCTGCATGCCGAGGATAACCGCAGCATACACTTCCTTCCCTTCCCCGAGGTTCGAGAAGAACTCTTTGACGAGGTCGTCGAGCGCCAAGTCAAGCGCATGCAGGCCGTCATCGAACTCGGTCGTATCTGCCGCGACCGCGCGAACAAGGGCCTCAAGATCCCTCTCAAGACTCTTGTCGTCATCCACCCCGACCAGCAATATCTGGACGACGTCAAGTCGCTAGAGAACTACATCTGCGAGGAGCTCAACATCCGCGACCTGGTGCTCTCCAGCGACGAGGAGAAGTACAAGGTGCAATACTCCGCAACCGCCGACTTCTCCGTGCTCGGCAAAAAGCTCAAGAAAGACGCCATCAAAGTGAAAAAAGCGCTGCCCAACCTCACGTCCCAGGAGATCAAGGACTTCTTGAAGAAGGGAGAATTGCTTGTTGATGGCATTAAGGTAGAGGCCGAGGACCTCATGGTCAAGCGCGGCCTCGCCAAGGACGATGCAAACAAAGACCAGGAATTCAACACTGACAATGATGTCCTCATCATCCTCGACGTCGCGTCGTACCCCGAACTCGAGCAGGAGGGTCTAGCCCGTGAAGTCATCCGCCGCGTGCAGGACTTGCGCAAGAAAGCGGGGCTTGTGCCGACGGACGATGTGGGCATGGAGTACCGCGTGCTCAGCGATCCGGAGAATCTGGGCTTGGAACAGGCGTTTGAAAACCAAGGGCCGTTGTTTGAGAAAGCACTCAGGAGGAATGTGGATAAGCATGTCATCACGGAAGTCGAGGGCAAGATTCCGGAAGGCAAGGATGAGAAGGTCATTGTGGAGGAGGAGCAGGAGTTGCATAAGGCGACGTTCATGTTGAGGTTGGTCAAGTTGTAGGGAGGATTCAATGCAAGTCATACGAGATTCGTCAATGTGACGTGTGGAATCATAAGTGAAATCTATGGTATTTACACCCTCACTCCGCCCAATACTTATGTTCCTCTAAATTCGTTTGTTATCATTTCTTATACGCTTTCTGCACGTCTTATTAGAGGAGATTCGAGTGTGAATTGGAGTGTTGGAGGACGAACCAGGTAGCACTCTTTCAGCTTCAAGAATTCTGTGGCGCACATGCTTTTATGCACATTGTTGTAGTCTGCAAAGATACATTTGCCGTATATGGAGCTCTGGGAAATGGTCAGTCCATCAAATCTAGGAAATGTTTCTAGACGTTTGGTGGCGTGTAGCATACCTCTTTAGAGCATTTCCCCACAGCTGTGGCGAGCTTGTCGATGGGTCGTGTTCGGCCTGGCATCGTGAAGTTTGCCTTTATCGACGAACTATCTTCTTTGCAGACTAGAGAAAGGAATGATATAACTTGAATTTTGGTGTCGCGAACCCATCGCCTTTGATCATGACCTCAACGCGCACAGACCCCCTTGGCACTTCCGCGCCCGCCGTTCGCGCACGCTCAGCCAACCACTCGACAACAAAGCGCGTCTTCCCGAACAAGGCGCGCCAACTTCACTCTCACCACACCACCCATTCATCTCTACTCGTACTCTAATGCTTAATAACCACGCCTCGTCTTCACCACGGCAGATTTTTGGAAATTTCGCGCTTCGCTTCGCTCACACCCCATGTTGTCGCGAAGGCGCCGAAAGTCGAGTCGCGTGCACGAATGCTATCCTCCATGAAACGATGCGGATGAGGGGCTAAAGGACGAGTTGACGGATCGAGGTATGCCTTGGTGTGATTTAGTTTAGAAAGAGGGCTAATTAGAGAACAGCGATTGAAACGCTTTATGATATTATTCGACGCGCGCAAACGACTGCGCAGACACATCCTCGCGCGAAACAGTCGCCGTCTTCCAGTGCGCTTTTCAATGCCTACGAGCAGGTCCTGAACGAACAAGGGCTGCAACCTGCCGACGATGCGGTCCTACATCGCTTTTTGTTTCGCATGCAGGAGGATAGACGGCGCGATGAGGATATCGTGCAGCGTTTTCAGCGCGTGCTTAGCGAGATGAATATCCAGGTCGAGGTCAACGAGGAAGGCGAAGGTGTGGAAGTCACGTCGAATCTGGACAGGACGCGCGATTTGACGCGTGGTGGCGCGGTTGCTGCGCTGGGACGACATTCGCGGAGAAGCAGCTTTGACAGCTTCTTTGATGGGACGGCGGATAAGGTTGCGGGGACGGATTATGGAGACCTCCCTGTACGGACGAGCAGTGGTTCGAATGCTGGCGCGCCGAATGGATACCACCCGAGGCGCGTGAGGTCAGATACGGAAGCGCATTCGTACCAACAGGCGCAACTTCCAGTGCGCAGCAAGGTCAATGGGTATGCGCATCGCCGCTCTGCTTCTGGACAACAGTACCAAAGGCCGAGGAGGAGCGCTTCTGTGTCCAGTCGCGGGAGTCTTCAGATCACAAGACCAGGCGTGGCAGCGGCTTCGCGGGCTGTTGACTACGATGCAGACGATACCGAAACCGATCGCACAACGAGTGTCGACCTTTCACACATACAAGTACCTGGCATCAACGCGCCGATTCCGGACATTTCGCGCGGCTCGTCAAGTCAGTACCAGCCATTCGTCCCAGAGCCCTTTCAGCCATCCGATACCCGACTACTGGACGAGGCCGAGATATTCGAACAGCAGCGGCTGCACAGGGTGACAAGAGACTGTATACAGACATGGCGCAATCGTACTCAAGAGCGGCTATCGATTCGTGAAGACATGGAGAGATTAGCAACTGCTTTTGATCGCAGGATCCTTCTGAAGCTGTCCTTCGAGCAGCTTCGCGACACCGCGCGCGTCCGGCGATCGGGCAGAGAGACGGAGCGTTTCTTCGGACGCTTGGAAGAGCGCGCTGATCGAGCTCGGAACATTTTTCTCCTAACCAAAGCATTCACACACTGGGCAAAGAGTGCGGAAGACGAGGTACAACGAACGTCGGTCGCGCGGCGACATATCCTACGAACACGATTCTTCAACGGCTGGCGCGACATCACGGCTGTCAACGAGCTCAAGGTTCAGCATTTCGTGCTGGCCAAGTTTCTACGACAATGGCGCGCACGGGCGACGACGCTTCTTGAAAATACTCAATTCGCTGTGCAGCTGTACGAAGAGAACTTGGTGCGCAGAATCTACAAGGAGTGGTTCTTCAAATTCTGCGCTATTGCTGCTCCGGCATGGCGTAATGATCGCACCAGGAAGATTGCGCTGCACAAGATGGTTGAGATTGCGAAGGTCTTGAGAGAGAGGCAGGAGTGGGCGGTTGATCGCTGGCAGAAAGGCGTGTTGAGGAAGACGTTGCAGCACTGGCGAGGAGAGACAACCACGGTTCAAGCACTTACACCGCGCGCAGAGGACTTCAGACGAAACAGTGTGATGTCCTCAGCCCTCGACGCACTGTATAAACACGCACAATTAGCGCCTTTGCTACGACAATTTCAAGAACGAGCAAGTGCTCGTATTGGCCAGAAGGCGTTACAAGAATGGCGACACGCTGCTCAGCTCTCTCAACAGGCACGCAATGTGGACCGCATGCGAGTCTTACGCAATGCTTACACGGCTTGGAACGACCGTTTACGCATCAAAGCACTCGAAGACCGGATCAACGACCGCGTGATCGTGGAGGCACTTTACAAGTGGACCTTGGCCTCAAGAGTCTCCCTCTTCCAGCGCGTACACAACCGCCAGCTCAAAGAAGATGCTTTCCTCACCTGGGTCACCAAGGCCAATCAACGCAATAATACGCTTGAAGCTGCGGAGAGGAGATTTGCACAGTTCAAACGTGCTCAGATGCTCCGGACATGCTTGCAACGGATGGAAGCGATCACGACTGAAAAGAGACGAGAAGAATTTGCCGTCGTCGCTGAGTTCCAGCAAAAGCTTAAGCAGCGCATCTTTGAGAAGTTGAAGGAAAGACAAGCACACTTCCAACAGCTCAATACATGGGCTGACGCGGCACATTTCTATGTTGTGAGCAAGTCTACACTGAAGACCTGGAGTGCGGCGACTCAGCACTCGCGCCGGAACCGCAGACGCGATACATATTCTCAGGTTCGAAGAACTGTCAAGACAAATCTCGTGCGCAGGCTCTTTGCGAATTGGAGGGAGAAGTCGAACCATATTGCACATCTCAACCAACAAGCCAACTACATACTGGAAAATCGGACAGTGCAGAGTAGCGGAGCCGTTCTTCACCAATGGCACGATCGCGCACTCACACTCCGCCAGCAAGAGTCTCAAGCAACAAATCTTCACGCCTTTAAGCTTGGAACCCGCTACTTCCGCATCTGGTCTGAGCGCTTGGAAGTTCTCCAGACAATGGAGGCCCAAGCGGCGGCTCTACGACAAGAGGGCGCTGAACTCGCCGCCACCTCTGCGCTCAAGAAACTCGGTTGGCGTCTCTGGAACGTCCAGAGACAGGAAGAGAACGCGCGGGCGTTGTATGAAAGGAATTTCGAAAAGCACGTCCGTGCCATGATACGTTTTTGGGCTGAGCAGATGGCTGAGCGATTGGCGAATAGACCAGTCAGTCCAACGCCTACGAGTCGGTCGAGAAGAAGTCGGAGGGATGACGACGACGGCGACGACAACCGTGGGAATGATAATAGATCTCAAGGCGCATTCGGCGACACAACCCGCAATCTCGAAGCCTGGTCCGCCTTCGACGAATCCGCCCTCGGCCTCAACAACGACCTCGATCTCTCCCTCAGTATAACACCCGAACACCGTCCCCCACCCTCATCCACACGCCCGCCTCCCACGCGCTCCATCCTACGCCCTACGCCCGCGCGCCCAAAAACTTTTCCACAACTGCAATCAGCCCTGCGCCCTCCGCCGCAAACTATCCCAGAAGACTCCATCCTCGACCCGGCGTTTGCGGCGGGTTTGGATCGGGATCTAGCGGACACGGAGAATTTCTGGACGGGCACCCCCACGGCCCCGTTACCTAGTGTGTCGACGCTGGGTAGGCCGGGCTATCTCAAGACGCCGAGTAAGAGGAGCGTTGTGCGCGCTAAACGACCGGAATTACTTGCTTCGCCAGAGAAATTGAGAGTCGCGAGTCCGGTTAGGAGGCTGGGCGCGATGAGTGCGCCGCCTGCGCAGCGCGGACCTCCTGTTGAAGAGCAAGGTGGTGTGACGAGTTTCCAGAGACGGCTGAGGGATGGCGGGTTTAGTAGGAGTGTTGCGCCTGGGCGAGGGAGGGGCAGGGCGAGAGTTGGGTTTGGGGATGTTAGTCAGTTGGGTTGAGTTGTGATATTAGCGAGGCGTTTTTAGATAGCGGTCATGTTTGTGCTGGTTGAAGTTAGGATACCCTATAGTTATGTCCATGTCTATGTTTATGCATCGAAGTCCATTTCGTTTCCCTCAGGCCTACACGACCACCTCAAGACTTCCAAAAACATATACACATGACACTTGTGAGTTCCCGACACATATTACCTAAGTAACTGTTCCGCCAAAAAGAAAGTGCTAGAGAAAATCCTGCTTACGCGGGGGGAAGTAAACTCTTCGTGTTTCTTACATTTAAGATTTCCTTTTTTTTTCAGCCTCTTACTACCTCTCCTCCTAGTCCTCTGCAGACCGAAAAGATATCTTGAAGCGAGGATGCGCTCCGAGAAGTGTTCGAACCCCGACCATGTTGCAAGATATGAGGTTAGAGGGTATATCTAGGTGCGAGAGGGGGGAAGGTGCGGTTGGAATTGTTTTGAGTGAGGGAGTGCGGAAGATGAAAATAATAAGAACTGCCCCCAAACCACCACCCCTCTTGTCATTCTGTGACGGTCGGAGCGGTCATTATCTTCCCAAGCTTCGCTTCCGCCGGACTTCATTCGCATTCTATCTGTCTGCTGGCTGAAGAGCATGCTATGACGGGTCGACGTTGTTCGTGTCTTCAAAGAGGTACTCTCCAGCTAATCTTAGGACGGTTCCATTGGCATGCTCTGCGTTGGTGGCAGCGTGCGGCTTGGCGGGCGGTGTGATTTGCATCGCTTCCATCCTGGTAGGTCCCTCGCCTAGGAGGCTGATGTGGTTGCCTATGAAGTTAATGTCGACCTGGATCTGCACAGCCTTCCGTGTTCGTACAGAGTTTACCCAGTCGTCCTGTACTGTGTTTTCCTACCCTTCCAGCGGCGGCATCATTCTCAAAACCGTCGTTAGCGTGGAGCTTGGTTATCTCAATCTCCCTCGTACCGAACATGTCCAGTGTCATCAAGATGCTACTGAGGAGGACGAGTTCGCGTTGAGATTGCTGCAACTCGGAGCTCGCTGGTGGCCAAGTCTCAAATTCTATCATCGTCATCCGGACGCGCCGTACCCATACGGCTACCACTAACCGCCTGATAGACATGTGGGATATACAAGCTCTGGTGCCGTTGTTATATTGGACCTATTTGCGGACAACTCGACGGCGAGACTTGACGCATACGACGCACCCGAGAAGTCTGAGACTTGGGCACGCGTGGCATTGTCTGCGTCCATGGACGAGCGGTGTGCAGTTCTGAAGGACCTTGGCGCATCTCTATACGAAGACAGAGAGAGGTGCGACAAACTACCAAAGACTTTGGAGGAAGCCATCACAGAAGGCAAAAGGTACGAGGAGCTGATGCGGAAAATGGAGGACGGCCACTACCTTGACAAGTGGATAGAAAGTCTTTGATTGGATCATGTATCAAGTTTTAGGCAGTATTCAGCTCGAACCAGCTTCGCATGCAAGTTGGTGGTCAATAAGACTGAAAATGGCTAGACGAAGGTGATGAAAGAAGGGAGAAGGAAATCCAGAATAAGCGACGCGACTGAGCTATGATTGGCCGGGCCGATTTCGGCAATGAAACACCAGGGTCCTTTCACGAAACGCCCAAGAATTCATTAAATCGTGTTCAAAAGCCCTCAACGAAGTTCCCCGGCGAAGAAATGCTGCTCCGACCATCTCAACTCTGTACAAAATCTCTCCACACTTCCGCACGGGCAATATCGGTCCGGCAGCCGCTCCAAGCCCTTATATCACCTTGCCGAAACCGGCAAAACACATTTCCCAAATTTTCGACGAAAGAGTCATTGACGAGTAGACGCGCATTGTCAACTTCAACCTCCAAATTTCAACAGATCGGCTCAAACGAACCTCAACGGATCTCAACATCCTCCAAAATGGCGGGCGACGATCATTACCTTACTTTGCAATGCCCCGATAAGGCAGGTATTGTGTACGCGGTCACGGGACTGCTCGCGAAAGAGAACCTCACTATTCTGGACTTGCAGCAATTCTCCGACCCGATGTCCAAGACTTTCTTCATGCGCGTGCACTTCGGCCATTCTGCTGAGCTCAATGGCTTGCAGGAGAGCATGAAAAAGCTGGCCGCGGACATGCAAATGGACTACCAAATCCGCCGCGTGGACGCGAAGCCCAAGGTCCTCATCATGGTCTCCAAGATTGGTCACTGTCTGAACGACCTCCTCTTCCGCGTCAAGTCTGGACAACTGAAGGTCGAAGTACCAATCATCGTTTCAAACCACCCAGAATTCGCCGAGGTGTCGAAGAACAACGGCATCGAGTTCCACCACCTCCCTGTAACCAAGGATACGAAGGAGCAGCAGGAGACCCAGATTCTGGATCTCATTGCGAAACACAACATCGATCTTGTTGTGCTGGCGCGCTATATGCAGGTCCTCTCACCACGACTTTGCACGGAAATGTCGGGCAAGATTATTAACATCCATCACTCTTTCTTGCCCAGCTTCAAGGGAGCGAAGCCATACCACCAGGCTTACGAGCGTGGCGTTAAGATTATTGGTGCGACAGCGCATTTCGTCACTGCCGACTTGGACGAGGGTCCGATCATCGAGCAGCGCGTTGCAAGAGTCGACCATGCACTCAGCCCTAAGGAATTAGTCGAGGAGGGTAGCAATGTTGAAAGCCAGGTTCTTGCAGCTGCAGTTAAGTGGTGGAGTGAGAAAAGGGTGTTCTTGAACGGCGCGAAGACTGTTGTTTTCAACTAGACGGGCTCGAAAGACGTGGCACTTTAGATATCATCAAAGACAAAATCGTATATACAACGAACCGTCGCATGCTATACTTGATCCCTCCAGCTAAGATTATCGGTAATGGTATGTTGAGGGATTGATCGTGTTCACTGCATCAATAGTCTCGTGCAAGCCAAACAAGTTATCAACCCTCGACCGTTCATTATCCTTGGCTGTATGCTCACAGAATGCAGCATGATAATAAGATGCTATGTCCAGACTGCCGGAGGTTGAGGCGTTGGGTGGTGCTTACGTGTATCTGCTGCGTGACGCTGCTATAAAAACCACTAGCTTCTGCATCCCCCCAACAGTGTGAGTCGCATTCGTTAATGACGTGGTGCAGGACGACAGGCATGAACAGTTTCCCTCTTTCTTTCAGAAACCAAACGAATCAAATTTTGTTGAGGCTTCATCCATCATAGGCATCCTCAACTCCGTGTCTCTTGTGGCGCTTCTTCAGCCCAGCATATGCGACGCCCCGTCGAAGCGGACCAACCTCTGACGCAACGCCGAACGCGCAATGTCCAACGCCCTGCACGCCCTCACCACCTACATACCCACCCTCTGTATGTTCATGGAGCGCACCGAATTTCAGCCGCGTATGCATGAGTTCCATAGGGAATGGGTCATTACCGAGACAGGCACCACGGCTAATATCATCGAGCGTAGTGTTCCTTGTAGTAACAAGAATACGAGAAAAGCCCGTCGAGAAAGTGGCGCCGTCTTGCCAGATCGTCACTGCGCCAAAAGCGAGGATGAGAAGCGTGATGAATATCACAGGCGCGTAGCATTGCCACAAGCGCTTCGGAACGTAGACGAACGACGACTGGTACCGCGAACGATTCACCATAACCATCTCCTTGCTGGAGACAAGCATTTCTGGCGCGGATAAAAGGGATAACACCATGTCTGCGTAAAATCTCTCAATCTCCTCGGAAAGATTTGGCTTTGGCTCACTGCTTTTGTTTACGAGTCGTGTTTTGGTGATGTCGGAGTAGACCGTGGCGTATGATGGTCCGGGTACAGGAGGCTCGAGGTCAACGTGTCCGCTGAGGAATGCTCTTAACCTCTCCCCTAGCGCGTGATATGCAGCTGTCTTCTTGTACTTGAAGATGTCTGTACGTGGGCTAACGTGATTCCCCACAGGTTGAGGCTCGATGCCAAAATTTTGCGTGCCATTCTCGAAAAGTGTGATGTTTGTGTCCACGATGGGTTTGATGTATCTGCGCGATACGGTCGAACTGAAGGCTGGTTCTGTGTAGTCCCATTTTACTTTGTATTCTGTCTCCATATGGACGCAACGGGCGATTTGAGGTTGATAGTGATGGGTCCAACTGGTGGTGAGGGGATCGTCCTGGGCTAGAACCTGGCTGGTGTTGTAAGACCAGCCAATCCACAGCACTGGTTCGGATTTGAAGACACCAAGGTCATCAGGAATTGGTCCAACAGGATAGCCACCGGGACCCTTTTTGAACACGGCATTCTGTGGCCGCGAGTACGCACCAAGGTCCACGTTTGCGTGGTATATTTCACTACCCATGGGAACAAGTTCGCTCATGTCAAATGGCGCTCCTAGCTCTTTCAGCGTGCCGATATCGTTGATTCCGTTTGCCACCTCTGTGCACTGATAGCCTGGCGCGATGAATACATGCTCGTAAGTACAATTATATGCGCCTCCACAGGCATCCTGACGGGCTCTTGACCTCACGTTCGGGTGGTCCATGTTGTTGTACGCCAGCAACAGCGCAATCCTTGTGAGTTCCGCAGAAGGCTGGTCGTAATAGTCGAACATTCCAGGGGCTAATGCATCGCGATCCGTTGTGTTGTAGAACATCGTCGACCTTCTGTTGGAGCCATCGGGTAGCTTCGCAGGCACGCGCCAATTCTTGTCTGTCTCTGCAGTGAAATTGATTGTAGGTACCATGAGCTCAAGTGACTCTCTTTCCAAGTAGGTCCCGAAAGTAAGGGCGCCTGGCGAGAATATAATCGTTGCTAGAGGGATAAGCCAGATGACCATGGCGATGGTTACGACGATGGGAGCGCTCGAAACAGCTTCCCAGTTACCGAAAATAGAAGGATCCTCCGTGGCGCCGAAGAATTGGTCGATCGAGATTATTGATAAAGCCCGGTCGCGGAATGTCCTCCAGATGCGTTGTCTGTAAACTAGAACAATACATCCGCCAAATGCCACCTTTGCACAATAGGCCAAAGCGCGACCATATAGCACAAAACGGAACTTCTTGTCTTCATCGATGATGCTCTTGTGGTGAAGCCAGCGGTAAAGGAAATGCTGCAAGAGGGCAAATACGATACCCATGAAGAGACTGAACGCCATCAGACTGGGAACTCGCCAATGCACATGCCATTGTGCTGACTGAGTTGCTCGATGGGCGATCAGTCTTTCTGTCATCTGGTCCGTTCGCGATCGAGAAATTCCTGAACCGAAGGAGTACAGGGTATCTGGCGTTCGAGCAAACAGAGGTCGTGGTCCCGATGAGAACGTCGGTGGAGAGTTGAGGCCATGTTTAGTGATCGATTCTCCAGGGTGATGCCTCGCACTTGGTGTCGTTGGAAACGACACTGGTATCATCTGAATGCCCAGACCAGGATCATTATTTCCTTGAGATCTCAATCTTTGGCCTCTTTGCGATTCGTTTGAGTCATCGCTTATTCGTTCTGGTATGGAGGCATACTCTGGGCAACTAATGTGCACCGTTGGCGAGGCTAGCGGTGACACCGGATAATGCGCGGGGTGGGAATCCATTGTAGGCGAAGCAGTCAGCTACCGGCAGAGAACGTCAGGGAAGTGCATGATCTTGCTCTATCGTGAAGAAAGTACGAAAGGCTGCCACATGAGTTGGAAGGAAAGAATCAGATTGACTTGGAGCCTGGTAGGACATGGTTAATGATATGGGTCAACGTCTCAGCGTCTATCGAGCTATTCGCAATTTTGCAGCTGAATTGAATGTCTTCCTGGGCCGAGCTGCACATGTCAGCTGCACCGGTGTGTTGTCTGTATGGTGCAAAGCCGTAGGGAGGCGGTGCAGACATCCAAAGAACGTCGCGCAATGCGGATGCTGTATCATGCTTACTGCTGTCAGCCGCACCGCTTACCTACATTTGTACGTCAAATGTCTGTCATCAGCCACAGCGTTGTATCAGGCCATCAGGTAATGGGAGCTTCAAGCAGCTTGTCGAGTTGAGTTGTATCACGAAAAAAAAAGCCGCTTCGGAGGCTCAATGGCCGCGATGCAAACCCCTGGTGGACGCGCAGCCTGTGGAACGCATCCAAGAAAGATGCCGTTGTGTCTTCATATTTCACCCTCTAGAAATTAAAGATAGTTTGCGGCATGCGATGGTGGATCGTGGGCTAAAGCGGTGTCTGATGTTGTCGCGTCACGCATGCAGATCAGACCAACGCGTCACTCCCCAAAACGCACTTTCCCTTTTCAAGTTCGCGCTCACCTGCAACCTCAACCCAGCCCGAAAGACACCATATGACGACTAAGAGGTCCGCCACACCGAGAGCAAAATTCGCCTGCTATCAGCAAGCACCTTTTGCGATGCCTGAATGAGACATGGAACGAAGTCATATGCATGGTCGTTACATTCATTGTTCATGATTGTCTTGCACAACAGCCAGACCTATAAAGAGCAGGACGCCCAGGGGTGACAGCGGTTGAGCAAACATGCTCTAACCTTGAATCACAACGATATGGTTGTGTCGCCAGAATCTTGGCCTGTGTCGCCACCAGTTTTTCTTTCAACACATTGGCTTCGATCAAGAACGAATATGTCATCCACACTTGCACGAGCTGCTGCACTTAGGCGAGCAATTCGTCAGTCGGGTAATGATCAAATCGTCAACTAGTTGATCCAAGAAAAGTCAGGGAATCAAGTGCTGTATACCCTATCTCCTGGTACTTCAATGACTCCGGTGGATCTATGCAGCAAGAAGCGAGTAGTACTTTCAGAGGTCGAGGAAGGTATTGCTGGAGGGACCAAAGTTCGAGACATTGCTTTCTGGCAAAAGCTTTTTCACCTTGGACGGTGTAAAGGGATCGGGTCAGTACTTTGGTGATACCATTTGGTCTGCGGCAAGGTCTCAACCCGCACTCTAAAGGTCTTGTGGTACAAATGGTAAACGCAGAAGACACGCTTCGACTTCTTCGCTTCCTTAGTATTGCGTAATTGAACGCTTCGAGCACGTATTTATGCCCCACAGAGCCCCGAACTGCTGACAAATCAAGAATGCTCATTTCACTTAGACCCAGCATCAGCTCGAAATCGGTTAGCTATCAATCTGGAAGTAGTCCTCGTATATTGGCCCAACCATATGTTGAAGTCAAACACGCTACATGCCACACAAACTTCTTACAACACACCTAAACCCCCAACACATCAGACACTTCAAAACCATGGAAGACGAATCTATCCTCACCCAAATCTCCCGCGCAAAATGGTTCTTCTTCGACCTCGACGACACGCTCCACTCCTTCCGCCGCGCCTCCTCCCTGGCTACTACATCAACACTCTCCCTGATCCTGATCCACCACACCCACCTTAATCTCTCAGACCTGCAAACCTCATACACCCGCATCCTCGCCTCACGCACCAAATCCGCCTTCGCAGACGGTAAAACATCTCACGAGTACCGTGCCGAGCGCTTCCGCATGCTCCTCGCAGAACACGGCGTGCAAGATGATGCACAGCTAATGGAAGCGCTGCTGGAGTGCTATGAGAAGACTCTGATGCAGAATCTTGAAGCAAAAGAGGGTGCGATGGCGCTTCTGCACGCTATTAAAGCGCGGGGGAAGAAGATTGCGGTTGTGACTGAGGGCCCGCAAGATGCGCAGGAACGCACGGTTGAGGCGTTGGGACTCGGGCGTTTTGTTGATTATCTCGCGACGACAAATGCGCTTGGCGTAGCGAAAGTTGATGGGATGTTTGGGCGCGTGTTGGAGAAGGTGGGTGTGAGGGGGGAAGATGTGGTTGTTGTGGGGGATAGTTGGGATCGCGACATAGTGCCTGCAAGGAAGATTGGGCTGACGTGTGTTTGGTTCAACTCGCAGAGCGAAAAAGAGAACAACGTAAGAGAAGAAGGAGTTATTCACATCCGAAGCCTGAAAGACTTGGAAGATATCATATAATTCATGTTTCCTACGCAAACCCTGCCATCCCTAAACTATCCTCCCACAACCTCTCCTCCCCATCCGTATCATAACACCACGCCGCATACCCCTCGTTCGCATACTCGAACATACCTTCCTCGCGCCCCACCTCCTCTCTACTCCCCTGCTCCACCATGCCGCTCAAATACCTGCCTCCTTTACTTGCCCACTCCTTACTCACCGCAGCGTAAACCTGCGTCGCCGCGCCCTGCGCACTGCTCTTGAACGTGCACACCAGCGCCTCGTCACTAGACAATGCAGCTAATTCCACTTCGGGCACGTGCTTCGTGAGCCCAGAGTTCTCAGTGATGCCGCCGGGATGCACAGACGTGGCGTGCAAATTGCGGGCACCAAAGTGGCGCTCGATGGCGTTTGGCCATCCATATATTCGCCGTTTTGGACTGCGCGTATGCGTCCCAGGGCGAGTATTCCGTCGCGTCGTAATGGTAGTCACCCACATGCACGCCCAAGCCGAAGATGTGTGCGGCTAGACTGGTTACGCTGACGTATCTGCTGGAATATTGGGGCGTTGCGCGGGCCAGCATTGCATCTTTGAGGAGCTGGAAGAGCAGGAAGTGGGCGAGGTGGTTGGTGGCGAATTGTTGCTCGAAGCCGTCGGATGTGAGGCTGTAGAGCGTTGCCATTATACCTGCGTTGGCAACGAGGACGTTCAACCGCCCCTTGTCTTAGACAGGAACTCTGCAGCGCCGGCACACATGCTGGACAGCGAGGACAGGTCCATTTCGATGAGGTCGATTGGGCCACCGGAGGGGTGATGCTCAGAGAGGAGTTGGGAAACGACGGTTTGGCTTTTGGGCATGTGCGGAAGCCTAAACTGCAGCTTTGGAATGTGGGTCAGCTTCCGACATTATCCATGCGATGGTGCGAATGTCAAGCGTTTCGTCCGTAGGGCGCATCGCATGCTTTTAGCGAACGTTTCGAGCTTGAACATGGGTGAACATTAGTTTCAATACCCGCAGATTTGCGGTGCTGGCAATGTCAGATAACGACGAGTTTGTGAAAATTATACCATTGTATTCGACAGACCATCTTCATCTCATCTGGAGCGACAACGTACTGTTCACATCTCCGCCAACGCCACGCAATGCCTCACGCTCATGATATCTTCAACTCCATTCATACGCCTTCTGCACATCCCCAGCGCCCTCGCGGGACCTAAAAGTCCTTTGTCAAATCGTAAATCTTCTGGATCTCTGCCAACTGCCCCTCATGGTCAAACTTCAAATCCTTGAGTAGTCCATCTCCGAAGCCAAACACCCAGCCATGCACGACCGGGAACTCGTTTTCCGCCCAGCACTGCTGCACCGCGGCCGTCTTGATGACATTCCTGCACTGCTCGTGCACATTCAACTCAACCAGGCGATCGTACTTCTTCTCAGAGTCGGTAATCGCGTCGAGTTCATCCTGATGCAGCCTGTACACGTCGCGGATGTTCCGCAGCCACGGGTTCAACAGGCCCATGTCCTTGGGTGTCATGGCGGCCTTGACGCCGCCGCAGCCGTAGTGCCCGCACACGACGATGTGCTTTACCTTCAGGTGGCGCACAGCGTAGTTGACCACGGACATGACGTTGAGGTCGATGTTGTTGACGAGGTTGGCGATGTTGCGGTGGATGAACATCTCGCCGGGCTCGAGGCCTGTGATGGCTTCGGCGGGGATGCGAGAGTCGGAGCAGCCTAATGCGCGTGTTGTCAGCTTCCAGTTGCGTTCCATATCTACTGCACGTGTCTTGCGCTTGTGTGACTCGAGAAGTGTTTTGTGAACTCACCAATCCACAAATACTCAGGCGCCTGACCAGCTGTCAAGTCGCTGAAGAACTCGGGCTTCTTCTTCCGCATCTCATCCGCCCATTTTTTATTGTTCTCAAAGATGCGATCATGGCTCTGCTGGAGGTACTTGCGCACCTCCTTTGTCTTTTCCGGGTCTTCGGCGGCCATTCCAGCGATAGAGTTCCAGTTGAGCGAGAAGTGTCGAGTAGCTGCGTGTGCAGAAGAAGAAGGCAGAAGGAAAGGACCCTTCGCAGCAGCGAGGGGAGAGATATAGCGGCCCGCCCGGACAACGTGGGGTGCCCGTCGCAGCAAATGCATCATGACGAGAAAGGCCAAGTGTCTCACCAACGCGACCTTCGACACACTCGAGCTGTCGAGCTTACCCCCCTCTTTTTTTTTGCTTATGCGGGCCTGCGGGCAGAACGCGGTGCAATTGCGAGTTGGGGCGACGCGCGATTGGGCGCTCTGACGTCAAAGGATTGGATAACCTGGGTGACGATCATGGCTTTAGCGCGCAGATCTATCATCTATCATGTATCGTGCAACGGCGGAGAAAGTCAAGACGGTCACTGCAGCACGTAGTCAATCTATTATCTTTCTGTCCAACACTCCAAGCACGCGAGATATGCCGGGTATCCAGCTAGATGACGCCCAGAAATCGATAATTTTGAACCACGCCAATCGCTTGCTGGGCGCAAGACAACATCCCAAGACGATCTGCCCCTCCGAAATTGCCCGTGCATTCTCAGCTCAGGAATTGCAGAGTCTCGGCGCCGCAGAGTGGAGAGAGACTATGGACACTGTGCGACAAGTCGTATGGGAAAAGCGGCAAGCTGGGGAGGTCGAGGTGATGCAGAAGGGCGAGGTTGTGGGGGTGGAGAGTTTGGAGGAAATCAGAGGGCCGATCAGGCTGAGGATGGTTAAAAAGTAATATTATGTATGATAGTGTCCATGCTATGCGATGTCCCAATAATGCTGTGTACAAAGGAAAGGATATCGTGTTCGTCCAACAACTCCATGAACGCCGTCTACCAATGCAGGCATTGTGGAATCATGTTTCGGGGTGCTTGGCACCACTTTCATCCAGGCCTTGCCACTTTTCGTCCCAGCCGTGCTTGGTGTCGGTTGCGTTGCCTGCATTTCCTTCTTGCGCCAGCTTGCGTATGTCGCTCCAGTACTCCAGCTCCTTGCATTCTGCGTCTGCAGCCTCAATAGCTTTCATAAGATTGTTGATCCTGCGTTCTTCGGCGTCGCCTTCTGGTTTTCCCGATGCTATGTGCTCGTCGCGGTGTGACTTGGCGGCCTCGAAGCGGTCCATGAGCGTGGAGAGGAGCTGGCGGCGCGAGTTTTGGAAGATGAGCATTGACATGATGGCGGGTATCTACAATCGTTAGTCGGTCCTCGTCAATGCCAGAGACGCGGCCATACCTGTTCTGCAAGGTAGTGCAGCTCTTCCCCGCCGTCGTCGATAAACTTGTGGATGAGGACAATCTTCTCGCGGTCGATTGCCGCCTTCTTCAGCTTGCTCATAAGTGTCGCAATGTCCTTGACCTCTTCGTTCAAAGAGTTCATGCTGCTGTCTTGCGCACTCGCACTCAGCGTACCCAGCGTAGCGGACCTGGCTAGTGTTGTGCCGACGCTGAAGGTCTCGCCAAACAGCCGCTCTCGCTGACTCGCCTTGGTCTTCGGCGGCAGCTTTTGCTTTACGCGTTTTCGTAGCCAACGTCTCCGCCTGACGAAGCTGTGGAACCACGGGTGGTTGCCGTGCCATGGCGAGCCTTTGAACAGCAAGCTATACTGCCAGCCCTCCTCGTCGACATCCAGGCTCATGTCTACATACCAACTCTTCCAATCCCACACCCAGCTGGGGTCAGGCACCTGTGCATTTGTGATGTTGACGGCGGAAGGCCTGAACTTTGCGTCCACCCATGGTGCGGGGTCAATCTTGAAGTTCCACAGCGCTTTCGAGGAGAAGAGAGGTATGCCGAAGACGAACCACCCTCGCTGATTCTCGTATAGTATGTCGATGTGTGCGTCTGCCGTGTGTGGAGGAGGAGAGGCTTCGGTGCGTGTCTCCGGCGTGTTGCTGCCATTCGTGTGGTCCACGAGGCTTATCTGTTGGTCTGCCATGCCGGAGCTGTGCTGATGAAGTTTTAGGCGTCACGCCGTTACTATCGTGAATGCATAGGGTCGGTGTGTTTGGTGGGCAAGTACGGTGTGTCAAGCGTAAAGGGGCGCGCACGATATCGTCGTCAACATAGGAAATCACGACACTGCTTGTAGCGATAGTGCAGTCGCAATTGCACGACCGATTGATGAGTAAGAATGACAGGAGACGATAGAATCCAAGCTAGAGAGCGGCAGACTTCCTGGCTCTTCACAAGCCTCGTGATGGCGATCTGGTTCGCGCGCCACGGTAGTGGACCGTGCATACCAAAAGCTAGGGACTGACGTCACAGCTTGACAAGCACATGCATCATCATAGTTTCCCCTCCCATAAGTATCTTCCGCCCTTCCTTGTACTCGCACACTCAATCCGCGAAATTCACTATCTGAAATACCTCAAGTCTACTCAAATCTCACCTAAACCATCAAACTACCATCAATCACAATGTCTGGCCGTGCCGTTCCCGCGCTTGGTGCTATTGCCGCAGGTGGCATTGGTTACTACCTGTACACTGCTGGAGGAGATCCCAAGCTTGCTGAGAAGAAGGCTGAGCGTAAGTTATGAGCTTTCGGAGAATGTATGCGCCCGGACTAACAATTTCAGACGATGCCGCAAACGCAGTAAGACGTGTAAAGGGCGACTTCCCTGGCTCAGACAAGGAACTCAAGAAGGCTGGCGAGGAGGGTTACGAGGCAGTCCGCTCAACCGCCCAGCAATACGTACGTGATAATGCATCTTAGTAAGGACTACAAATCTGATTTTCCATAGGCCAACCAAGCCAAGGCCGAGGCACACAAGGCCGAGCAGAAGCTTGACCAGTACAGTGTCGAGGCCAGGAAGAAGTACGAGGAGGCCAAGGCCCAGGCCGAGAGGGAGTTTGCCAGCACCCGCAAGGAGGTCAACTCTGCCGTTGATACTTTCGACAAGAAAACCATCGAGGCAACAAAAGAGACCAAGAGCTGGTTCGGTTCGTGGTTCAGATAGATGCTGGACTAGGAGACAGACGATGGAGTAATTATCAGGATGTAGTGATTGGAAGTAGCATTGCTGTTTAGCACCGGCGTACGGGGGAGTCGCTTTTAATCTCAATGAGACTTACGATGTTCTTCTGACAAGCTTTGCCGCAATATGTTTGTTTTTCGAAATGTTGAAATTAGGGGCGGCGATCAAGGGACAGTTGAAGGATGTGCAGCACGTGAGGACAGGCTCCACTCAAGGCGCTCAGACACTTCACCCAGCCGTTGCACGGCAGCGCATCCCAGGACGCTCATCGCAGTGCAGTAGATGCAAGAATTGCGAAAATGATTAGTCGAAAGCTACGCTTGACTCGTTTCGTGAATTGATGAGATACTACTCACAGCGCATTGTCATTGGCTGACGCGAAACGCGTTCGCGTGTCGCGCCAAGAAGCAGGAGCGCGTTTCGCTCTTTCCTGTTTTGCCAACCCCTCGGCACATAAACACTGCAAACGTCGTCCAGCACGGCGCCCACGACACAATACTCGACTCCATTGATTTCTTTATCTCATCGCTGTATCCATTGTACTATCATCACCCGCCATGTCGCCTATTGCTCCCGGCCAGCTCCCAACGGAGCTCGTCAACCTCCTGGCGCTCCACTCATCCTTTCTCACTGCGCTGTCGCTGCACTACGCACACAACGGCACTTCATCGCCCGCAGACGTCCGAGACTTGTGCATGTCGGCCACCAAAGTTTGGCGGCAGCGACAGGTTACCTTCGATGACATCCGACTTCTCTTGGGCGTCCTCGACCACGGCCCGTCCGGCAAACACAACCCCTACTACCTCTCCGACTACGGCCGCGGAAAGGTCTGCCTCGAGATCAAGGAGAGCAGTCCACTCATGAATGGCATGACGCACCTAAACGAGCAAGCGCTTCAAGATCTGTTCAAGGACGGGCTAGACAGCCTTTGGGCGCAATGGCGGACCTCTCAGCAGCTCATGACGCGTCCGATCGCGACTCTCAAGCGAACACGTGGACGACCAAAGAAGGCAGATATCCAGCAGACACGTATGGACACGTACCTCGATGACGACTCCATGTCAGGGTTCCTCTCTCAGCTGCCTCTCGCCCAGGTTACAACCTGCGAATCGCTCGTCGCGCTCGCGCCGTCACAGGAAAAGGGCCGCAAGAGGCTAAGGGAATTCAAGGAAAGCGTACAGCAAGGACGCGCGAAGAAGACCAGGCCTTCCTTGGGCAAAGAGAACGAGTGTCAGCAGCCAGTCCAGACCAAGATGACAGAGTTCGCTGCGGTTCGCAAGACAAATCTACTCGACCGCATCCTTGCCAAACAGGAAGCAGCCAAATCCGGGCCCGCCGCACCGACTCCCGCCGAGATGCAACGCACAGCTGCTCTGCAACGCACGCCTGAAGTTCTTCGCGTGCTTTCCCTGCTGTGCGCCAGCAAGCCCGGCATGCGCGTATCCTTCTCCACAGCTACCCTCGTTCAGTCACTGCGAAGCTCAATACGGTCACCAATCTCTCAAGAGGAGGCAATGAAGTGTCTCGAGGTCTTGGCCACCGAAGTGGCACCTGGATATGTATCCGTCGTCACCATGGGCACCATGTCCAGTGTCGTTGTAAATCAGGCAGCGAGGCCAACGGATGTTAAGGGCCGTCTTGTAGCTCTTGGTGTTGCGTAGGCCCAGCGCACGATTGATTGTTCTTTATTAGAGTATCCTGGATAAAGTTTGCTTTTCTGTTTTGCATGGCGGGCCGGTTTGGTCATGTTCTGTTCCGAAACACTTGTGCTTCAGCTATACCACCCCATCTAATATCAACCGCCTATCATCAACCCCGCTATTCTGTTGGCGTGTTTTTTTCTTATCGAGATCTGACGCACGCTGTGTATCGCGTCCCGCGTACTGTCCGCTCCGAAACTTCGAGACGCGCTAACACGCGTCCAAACCTGTCCGATCGCACCTTCAACATGGAACATTGCGGGGATGCCCTGCTAAGCTTTAAGGTACCGATCCCGACCCCACTTCTTGGACGTTCGAGACTTGTCACTTGGTGCAGCCTTTCCAGAACAGGATCTACAGCGGCAGCAAGCCGTCTAGCTCAACCCAGGCACCATGTCCCGTTCCTGTCAACTGAATCAAGACAACTAGCCTGGACCTGGAGCGCATGATGAGGCCAAGTCTCATGTGTACCCAACATCTTCTAGGTGATTGAGTCCGGTGCACCGAGAGATGGAGCATCGAGCCGGTGGTTGAAAACGAACATATATATGACCCAAGGCACGCAAATTGAAGAGCCATAAATCCACCACCCAGACAAGCAACTACAAATTTACCAAAAGTACTCCAAGATGAAGTCATCAAGTGTCATTCTCGCCTTCTCAGCACTGCTGGTGCAGAGCGCACTGGCTGCGCCTCACGTTTTCGTTGTGCCTCGTCAAGGTTAGTCAAGTATTTTGACTTTGGCAAACTATAAGATTGACAGATTGTAGATGCTACGCTCCCAAGCCCTGCTGCTGGAGGCGCTGCCCCGCCCGCGCCTCCAACTGGCGCTGCTCCAACAGGTGCACCTCCGGCACCGCCTGCTGACGGTGAGGGAAAAGGCAAGGCAAAGGGCACTGGTGCTCCGGATGCCAAAGGCGATGCCAAGGGTGCAGCTAAGGGCAAAGGTGCCGGTGCAGCTCCTCCTACTCCACCTGCTGCGGGCGGAGCACCACCAGTGGGAGCCGCACCTCCTGCTCCACCAGCGGGAGCCGCACCTCCTGCTCCTCCAGCGGGAGCTGCACCTCCTGCACCACCAGCGGGAGCCGCACCTCCTGCTCCACCAGCGGGAGCTGCACCTCCTGCCCCACCATCTGGTGCCGCTGCCCCGCCTCCACCTGCTGCAGGCGGAGCATCTGGTGCGGGCGGAGCGCCTGCTGCGGGCGAATCACCTGCCCCAGCAGCAGCAGCCATGAGGAAAAGAGCTACACCTGACGCAGCTCTTCCTCCTCCACCGCCGGCTGCTGAGTCTGGCCTCCCACCTCCGCCACCACCTGCAGGCTGTGAGGCCCCCCCTCCCCCTCCACCAGCCGCTGGCGCCGCCGCCGCCGCTGCCGCTGATGCTGTTCCCCCTCCTCCTCCTGCTGGTGGCGCCCCTGACGCCAAAGCCTGCCCTCCGGGTCCGGCCGCGAACGGCACTTTGCCGGATGCGAAGGGCAAGAAGGGCAAGGGCAAGAGCGTGGGTGCGGGACCAGTGCCGCTTCACAGGAGGCATTAGAAGCCAGGGGTGTGTGTTAGAGGTTTCTGTACGATTATATAACAGCCCCAGGAGGGTTTCATTAAATGTATTTTCTTAAAAGATATGGATAGGGGTATGGAATTGGAGTTGGGGTTGGGAAAGGATAAAGAATGAATTAAAATCAATTGATGGGACGTCTACAATTGCTGTTTTGTTTCGAAGGATAGTGCTGATTGTATGTCTGGTTGCAGCGACGTGTGCAGTAAGAAGCATGCTATACCATCATCAAAGAAAGAAATGTAGTTTTGCTTGCAAGGGATACACAAGTACGCGTAACATCCAGCTCCTCAAGTCCCCATTTCGTGCACTCAGTCCTATTGATTGTCACGCGATCCGTTGAAGCAACGATAGTTCATCCGCGTACATCGACACCAAGAGACACAAAACCCACGATTGCCAGCTCTCACCAAAGAGAATCGCGATCTGCCCGTACGAGGACTGCTAAGCAGAGGTGCAAATAGACCACATCTGCCGCCACGTGCGCAACTTGCATATCAAATCGACAGAAGTTCTTGGTGGACTGTTAGCTGCAGACGACGAGATGGCTGCAGAAACGATCACTTGGGCGGATCTACCTGCCTCACATTCTTATGCTCTGTCAAAGCTGCCCGATCTGCTTCGTCTCGTGAATGTTCCCTTACGTTGATCAGAAGTCCTGAAGTTACTCGATGCTTTCGATCGCGACTCTTGATATTTGAGAAGTGGACGTAGCTGTCTGGCCAGGTAAGCCATGTGCAGTTTGATCTATAACTTGAGAGGCTGTCGCTGTCTCTCGTGACTCGAAAGTGAGGTCACAGCATGGGCACCCGGGCTTGTTACCAACTTCACGAATGTGGGCAAATGCAAACCTCCCTCTTCTAATGGCTGGCTGTTTTTGTTTCCGTTTTCGCATCAGTGTCATACTCTACGAGCTGCCCATCTCGCAGGCGCTTCAGTGACACGACACTAGCTTATGCTACCGGTACGGTGGCGCCCATGATACCACGATTAGCCTGAGCTGTAAGGGCCTGCAGGGTTTTGTTTACGGCGACATTTTGTGCCTTCGTGCAAGATGTGCGCAGCAGGTTTGAAGCCTTGTCTTCAAGGTCTAGGACATCCAGGGTGTATTGACGCTGAAGAGTGAATACTGTCTCTATTTGTATTCCAAGTCAACTTTCCGGTGGTGCTTGGTGCTTGGGGGCTATGGGGAGCTTGGGGAGCTGAAGGCCTTGGGAGCTCATGGAGAGCGACTTGGAGTTTGTGGCATGCTATTTGAGCTTGTCAAAAACTATCTCTCCTTGTGTGCTACCTTGATCCTGCAAAACGGACTGTCGATTCATTAGTCGCGAGGTTAGTCTTGTCTATATTATTGCCTTCCAGCGGCAGAAACCGTAACAAAGCAGCCATGTTGCGTCCTGTGAACGTTTGAACACTGATGTCACGAAAGAGGATGTCACGGTTCGATCGAGACGCGACGGATGTGAGGCGGTATTTGATAAGTGAAAAAAGAACGACAAGAACGTGCGCCAGTGGAAAACGTCAGAAGCTAATTCAGCTAGATCCATATCAATAAAGATAGACTATGGGATCAGATATTCATAAAACTGGTCGAGTTGCAGCGTGCCAGTCGTGCGAGTAGGCAGAGGTTGACGTGGTAGTGTAAACATTGGGAACAAAAAAGCATAAAAAGCAAAAAAAAGACACTAAGCCCGACGCGGGGGTCGAACCCGCAACCTTGAGATTGGATCAATCGCTTTCTGAGAAAGTGAAACTAAGAGTCTCACGCTCTACCGATTGACTGGATTGATGTTAGGTTGTGTTGGAAGTGATTGAGGAGGTTGAAACTTACGCTAACCAGGCTGATATTTGATGGGAAGACTGCCAGTTTATACCTTTATATTGAGCGCAGATTTTCGGGCGTTACAGTAACACAAATTGCGTTCTGGCAGCATGTGAGGAGATTGGGCTAAAGAAATGCTCCCTGTTCGATATCGGAGCTTCATAGGCCTTGATGGTGGCGGGACATCGAAAATTTGGGTTGCTTAGCTTACCCCACTTTGAGATGAGGCAGGGTAGTTAGCACAAGACACACAAGAGATCTGAATGCGTCTGAACACTTAACTTGAGTATAAACTCATCGAGGCATCTAATTCTAGAGCGTTCAGTATGCCACTGATTGCTAGTGACATCGCAAGTCAAGATTCGTGCATTATCTCGAAGTGCGGTTGCATCTCACCTTACCAAACATAAACTCAAGGACAATACTTGCAAGAAACACTTTGTCTAATGCTTTCAAGTATTGCTATCTAGTCTAGGAGCAAATAGGTTTTGACTTCCATCAGACCAACGGACATAATTGTAAAGGACCATTGCATGGTTTTGATTACCACCGCCGAATTCCCCCGCATCACACCATCGCTTCCCACATCCGACAGCCTTACCATAGCGCGCCGTTACGTCAGTCCTTGTAACATCCAACATCTTGTGAGATAACATAGCATACTCAAGTACCCATCAACAACAGCTAGGAATATCCAAACGTTAGCACGACACCATCGACATGAGCCAATACCACTTCGAAACACCAAAGCTGGACCTCGATCCGAACTTCAAAACCTTCTTCCAAGACTTCTACGCCACGTCCGACACACCAGATGCCCATGAACATTATGCAAAGTACTTCACAGACGATGCAACGCTGATTATGGCGAGTAAGAAAGTCGAAGGACATGATGGTAACCCGCCCGAACCTAGTTTCTCAACAACCCTAACACGACTCTAGAAATCCTCGCTCTGCGCAAATCCATGTGGGAAAAAGTATCGTCGCGCTCGCACAACCCCATCAAGATTTTTCCGTTTGGCTCGTACTCTGATGAGGTGATGCTGTACGGCACGGTCAAGTATGGACTGAAAGATGGGGGCGAGAAGGAGGTGGACTGGGCGGCGAGAGCGAAGTTGGTTAATGAAGATGGGAAGATTAGGATGAGCTTCTATCAGGTTTATTTGGTAAGATTTTGCGGGAGAAGAGAGCTAGATGCATATGAGCTAATACATTGATGTAGGATACTGCACCACAGGCGAAATAAGTGCGGTGAAAAGTAGGTCAAGAGGAGGTCCTGGCTGCAAAGTCTCCAAAGATGGTATGGGTGAGGTCACTTAGGTTTAAGAATAATTTGCTGCTGATTGATTTACAAGGAAAGCGACCAGGATGCAGCGGCAGCGCAGCCTATTTGATAGCCCGAAGTTATACAAAGGAACTTGTCGTAGAATCCGGGACCTGATGATACTGAGGTAGCTTCAGGCTGTTGCAATGGCTCTTTGCACTTTCTCTGTTCACTCTCGCTAGCATGTGGTAACCTGCGGCCTTGTGGGGATATTCACATATTTCTATATCCTAGAATAGGCATATTGTTCTCGATGTTGTGTTCATTTTGGTCGCTCAATGCAACCTCTTTGGTATCTGTCGGCGCCAAAGTGGCCAGACATGAGAGTTTCCCCAGCTCATGCGGTATGCCGTACCTTTTTCATCCTCTCTGCTCAGAAGCGCACCTACGCTGTCTCATCTGCAAGTAGATCTCGCGAATCATCGTTGGCCCTCGCTTTACCTCCGCCACGACCGCCACCTCTACCTCCCCTCCCTCCACGTCCACCTCTTTTGCCCCGACCATCACCAACTTCCTTTTTCCACTCCTCAACATCTACCACGACACCTTCCGGCAGCTTGCCATCGCTCATCAACACACCTCCATCCTTCTTCCGGCTCTCTACCCGCTTGAAGAACTCATATGACAAGAACCCCTCCTCGTTTCCTTCTGTCAAGATCACACCGTTCTCGCTGATGTAGAACTTGATATTCGCAGCTAGCGCAGCTTGTATGTCGATATATACAAGGATGCTTGAGTTCTTACGCATACCCGAGATGACTGGTGCGGCTTCTTTCTCCTCAGTCGAAGCGGTGTCGATAGCAAGCGACTTGAAGCCAGCGGGCAGACCGGAAGCAAAGTGAATATGATTGCGTCCCATTCTCCTCAAACCACCGCTCTTCAAGATCAAGCGCCATGCAGGCTCGTCGGTTCCATGGACCACGGTGTCGGGTACATTACCTGCTTCGACTGTGACTGGAGTTAGAAGACCTTCCACATCTACTTTAATGGAGTGCCCTTGATTTGCGCGGATGAGGTAGTCTGCTGGGTTGTCTGACTCTGTGATGGTTTCGAGAGTCTCATTAGCGAGATCCTCTAGCTGTGCTGCGTCCTCTTCTGACTTTGACTGATCTTGTGAAGCGGCTAGGATCATCGAGAAGCGCTTTTTCTCATTGTTGACTACAGCGTCGCGAAGTTCCGGAAACGTGATGTTCAATCCCTTCAGTGCGCGCGTGTTGAGCTGGAAGTTGTTAGATTCGAATTAATCTTACAGGGTGTCCAATGAGCGGACTTCTTATGCGTGTATTTAGTTCGATTGCCACATGTAGTATAGATGTAACTCGTCGTCTTGAACCGGGGGCAAACTTACTGCGTCTTGCACATTGACATATCCTCCCTTGCCCAACTTCAGTCCTTCCGAACCGGCACCATGCCTTAGCAACCAGCTAATCTTTTTTGAAACTTGCACTTCTCTAGATTGGTTTGCTGGATTGCGGCTACCGCCGCCACGACCACCTCGTGCCATCTCTTTCAAGGCTCTGGAGAAGAATTGTTTGCTTGAAATTTTGCTAGTGGGGGTGATGTAGACCTTTTAGAAGGACGCGAGCTTGCTTTGGTTTTCGTCGCAATTCGTTCAAAGTGAGTGATGCGAGAATGAGTCAGTATGTGTGCCTGACAGTGTATGAGCAAGCCTGGGTAGGCACGGAAAGGGTAAGGGCGAAAGGTTCGTGGTGGGGTGAGGGGTTTGCGACCAATCATGATGACGCACTAAAAGCTGTGTTGACATTCCAGCATCTCCATGGGCTGTTCTTGATCATCAATACTCTTTTTTGTTTTCATGCAGTGCATCGTTGTGATACATGCTATGCAACGACATACTCGGATGCAATCAAAAGCGTCTTATGCATATCACATAGTGCATATTGCTGCCTCATCGGCCTTATTCTTACTCCTTCGTGTCTAGCCTCAATCCTTCATCCAGAGATGTACTCATCCATTCTCAATCTCACATAGATCCATTCTAAAATTTCGAAACGAAGAACGGCCGTAAAAATGTCTTCAACCATGACCATCGAAGCGATCGAGCTCCAGCCACTTCCATCAGGTCCCAAACCCGCCTCCGAGCACTCCAACCACGAAACCATCACTCCGCTCAACATGCCCTCAGACCCAATATCGGAATTCCAGTCTCTATCCAAACTCCAACTAACCATGACAATCCTGCAACCCTCCCTCGTGAATTTCTTCGGTAGTTTCACATCCGGCATCATCACCGTCGGTCTCCCGATAATCGCGTCTTCTATCTCACTCCAACGCTCTTTATACCTCTGGCCCGCCTCAGTCTAAAGTCTCACATGCGGCGCCGCCCTACTGATCGCTGGATCCGTCGCTGACATTATTGGCCCGCGACGCGTCGAAATCTGCGGCATGTTTATACTCGGAACAAGTATCTTGGCCTGTGGATTCGCACAAACCGGCATCCAGCTCGTCGTATTTCGCGCTTTTCAGGGCCTAGCACTTGCCATGCATATCCCCGCAAGTGTTTCGATTATCGCGAACGCGGTGCCGGCGGGTAGGGCGAGGAATGTGGGATTCAGCTGTCTGGGATTGAGCCAGCCATTGGGATTTTCGTTTGGCATGGTGCTGAGTGGTATCATGATTGAGAGGATTGGGTGGAGGTCTGGGTTCTATCTGTGTGGAGCTGGGATCTTAGTGAATGCGGTCCTTTCGTGGATCTATTTACCGAAGATGAAAGGTGAGGCCGAGAGTTTGTCAAAGCACGATCTGACGAAGAAGCTGTGGACAGAGGTCGATTGGGTTGGAGGGATTATTGCTGGTAGCGGATTGGCGTTGTTGTCATACGTCTTTGCGTAAGTGCTCATGGCCGTTCCAAACTCAAGACTAACATGATACAGAATGGTTAGCGCCGACTTGACAACAATCCGATCCGCGTCCACAGCCTCCCTCCTCGCCATCAGCCTTGTGCTATTCATCGCATTCCCCGTGTGGATGCGATACCGCGAAACCCACGGACAATCCGCCCTGATCCCCAACTCGCTCTGGAACCTGCCGTTCTCCAGCATATGCGCACTCGTCGCACTGTCCTACGGTGCAATGAACTCAATGTCAATCTTCTGCAGCCTGTACTTCCAAGAAGTGCAAAACCACTCCCCGCTTATCGCATCCCTATACCTCCTCCCCAACCTCGTCATCGGCGTATTAATCAACCTAAGCATGGGCATCTTCGTCGATCGACTACCTGCCGGCTGGACTATTGTTGTATCCTCGCTGCTCTGTGCGCCGGCCCCGCTCATGATGGCGCTGGTCGATCCGAGCTGGAAGTACTACTACCTTGAGCTCTGGGCGCAAATACTCTCTCCCCTGGGCATAAACGTGCTCTTCACGGTCGGCCTCATCATCGTGAGCGATAACTTCTCGAAGGAGACGCAAGCGCTGGCGGGTGCGGTATTCAGTACCGCATCTCAGTTTGGCACAAGCTTGGGTGTTGGCGTGTGTCAAGTTGTTGCTCTGGGAGTGATGGGAGACTTGAGTTCGGAAGGTGCGACTTCGGGTAATGCTAGCGACATGCTGCGGGGGTATCGGGCGAGCTTCTGGGCAATGTTCGCCTCGATGGTGTTGTGCATTCTCATATCTATCGTGGGCTTGCGCCGGACTGGGAAGGTAGGTTTGAAGAAGGACTGATGGTACTAGGTATTTTGACAACAATTTTGTGCGCGCTCTGGATTACATTACTTTCATTGGTGTTCGACGTTCCCAAAGAATGTAGACAGAGTTGTCCAGCACAAAGCGTTCGAGGTCCTCTCTGCTTGAGAAGATTGGGGTTCTGCAAGTGATGCAGAGCCGGTCGATGATTAAGAGTCGGTCTGGAGCAGACAGTCAGCCATAGTAAGTAATGCAGCCGCAAAAATGGAATACATCGTGAGCGTATTGACGAAGAGCAACTCGTCTCGAGGCAATGCTTGCATGCCGTTGCAACATATAAGAGGTCGCGGTGGTGGGAATCCATGAAAGAAGTCGAGGACAAAATCCGGCCAATGAGGAGTTGCTATCTCAAGACTTATACGCCGGCGGCGGATCAATGTAATCCCTCACAACCTCCTCATCTACCCTCGCCCTTTCCGCTTCCACCCGCTCAATCTCATCCCACCCGGGTCCCGCCAAAACAGGCGCCTCCACACGCATCCCCCTCGCCCCACCCTGCTCCATTAACTCGACCCCTTCCTTAACAACCCTCTCCCTCTCCTCACTCCCCATCACCCTCCCCGCCCTCTTCCTCCCCCCACAACACCCGCAGCATCCATAACAGCAACAAACCGTGACCAGCGCGATGATGCCCACGATGACGCCTACGATGATGCCCGCCATCTCCCCACCCGTCAGTCCAGTCAATGCGTCTTCATCGTCATCATCGTCGGATTTCGGTCTCGATGTCGCCGTCGCGCTGGGGAATTCTGCAGTCTTGACGAGCACCACTGTCGGGCCTGCGTAGACTTCTGCTTCGCTCACGCCCGGCGCCTTTGCGCGCATGACTACCGCTAGCGTTTTTTCATTGCGTACGCCGGGGATGTTCAGCCCGAATGTGGTGTATAAGCTCTCGCCAACGAGAAGCGTCGTGTTTCCTGTGTTGTTGAGCCGTGGAGTGATGGATGTGCTGAGCGTGTAGCCGAGGGAGATTTTGGAGTCGTTGCCGTAGAAGGAGCGCGGGAAATAGAACGGGAATGAGTTGATGGTGTTGGAGACGCAGATGCGCGTGCCGTTGGGCGGGTAGCAGAAAGATGTGTTGGAGGCGAGTTGGCAGGCGGTTATGTTTGCGAGGAGGGAGGGTATTGGGGGTGTTGAGATGCAATCGGCTTTGGAGTGTTAGAGGGTTCGGGGGAAGGTTTGGGGAGGGAGACGGACTTGAGAAGTTACTCATTGTGAGTGTGGGAACGCGGTGTCGGGAGGTTGATGTGATGAAGACGCGCGAATTGATAATTTGGTGTGCAAGTTGTTCAATGATTTGCGCTTGAATCAAGCCATGCAGTCGACTTTAAGACGTTTGGCTCAAGTCTGACTCTCGCCTTTGACTACACAACACAAGCCACCTGCAGCGTGCTTTAGCGCAAGGCTGACAGGTTATTGACTGCACCTCTCAGCCACGTCACAACCGTGCAGCGATATGGAAGTAGTCCAGCAACACGAGTCCAACACCGGCACCCTCTCCAGCTCTGCCAAATCCGATTTCCTACGCGTTTGCGCATGTGGGATTTGTGAAGAAACATTTCATCTCTCTTTTGCATTCGCTTACCCTTGTCGCATGTGGTTGGTGTTGAAGAGGGGCCGACCAATAGCGAGCTGATGGTAATAACGTGGTTAGGCTCGTGATGTTCCGATACGGGAATTGACAATGGCACATCAAGCCACAGCCGGGCTGTGCATTCCAACGTCGGCGAGGTGTACTTCGGTGAACAATTTGGGAAGTAGACTGTGACAGAGTGGTGCTTGCATGACAAGATGACTGCGGAACATGGTGAACGCAAATGTAACGATTAAACATCAGAGATTAACTGGTATTGACGATGGAAACTAACCGCATGCAACGCCTCAACAAAGGAAGCTCGCTCGAAAATCCATATTCATATGTTCAGAAAACTGCATGTACCTGCACCAAACTAGTCTCAGCATGCGCAACCCTCCTTTGCGCCCTCTGTACGGGCACTGCCAAGATTCACTCGCGCGTCCTCTTGCCTGCCGAGGTTTGTCTGGCCACCGACGCCTCGTGGGCCTTTCAAGCTGGTCTCTGGAATTGCATTCGCAATCGCTGTAAAGACTTCTGCGACGTTCTGTCCGGTCTTTGCGCTGGTCTCGAAGAACAGCAGGCTCTCCTCTTCGGCATATGCCTTTGCAGTCTTGACGGGTACTCTCCGTGCGTCAGCGCCGTCTTCTTCCGTGGCATCCTCACCCTCAGCTGCCGGCGCATCGTCTGCGTCTTCAGTGACATCTTCTCCACCAGCAGTTGCCAGATCAGACTTGTTTCCAACGAGCGCGATGACGATGCCGGGCGAGGCTTGGCGATGTAGCTCGGCGACCCAGTGCTGGGCTTTTGTGAGGGACGAGGGTTTAGTGATATCGTAGACGACGAGCGCGGCCTGGGCGTTGCGGTAGTACATGGGCGCAAGGGACGCGAAGCGCTCTTGACCCGCCGTGTCCCAGATCTCAAACTTGATAGTTCGGGTTGGCAGGTTGCATTTCTGTGTGAGGAATGCGGCTGTCAGAGTGAGTCAGCATAGATCTGGCGAAGGCATGGATGTGTCTCGCCAGTAAGACATGATTCCGGATCAGACATTGCATACCTCCAATTGTGGGTTCCTTGTTTTCTTGAAAGTCGTTGTTGACGAAGCGCATAACGAGCGACGACTGCGATAAGATTAGCTTTCTGAGCTCAGCGATGTGTCTGCCCGTGCGATATACCTTTCCGACTGCTGCTTCGCCGAGCAAGACCAGCTTCACGCTGCTGCTCGGTTTCGGTTGCGCGGATCCGTCCGCCATTGCGATGATGTGGATGTGGGGGCGCGGTTTGCGATCGGAGGTGGTGGTAGCTAGTGCTGGGGACGGTTGAGCTTGAGGAAGAGGTATAGTGATCGTATAGCGATGTGTTGCGGGTGTAGAAACTGTGTCGTTGCAGGCAGATGCTCAACCGAATGGCGCCAAGCGGAGTGACGAAGTTGTCACACGTGACGCGGCCATATCGGGTAAGCTCGATTTTGCGCTGCCTACTGTTGCAGACGATTATACAGCGTCTTTGCTCCGACAAACTTCTAAGATGATCTCTGCGCCTTCACGAGATGGTCTGGTCTGGATGGAATCATAGAACCGAGTTGATCCGAAAGAATGCAAGAGCTGCGCAAGATTCAGGACTTGACATCAGACAACTACGGAAGTCTCGACGTCAAACTCTAGATACTTAGACTTTCTGGCCGAGCTGTTCATCTGGACGTATAAAGACGTGGTGGTTCGTAGAAGACGCTGAGGTCGCTTGCAGCCTCGCAACCAGTACGCCTCACGAATATGCAAGCATTCACCCACTGCATGGGAGTCATCTATCGCCTCATGTTGGATACCAAAAGCACGGAGACGTGACAATGTTAGCGCACTAACTTCATGGGAAATTAGATTGTGGGAGGTACAGCCTCTGTGTAAAAAAAAATCGTAGAACGTCTTGCGCTCAGTCTACCCAGGGCATAAAAAGAACAGGAATACGACTGGACATTGAGAAATGGAGGGAAATTATTTTGTACCAATGTGAGTTGTTGGTAACTTGGCACGCGACGTTCACTGGTTCGGAAAATCTCGCAGACATTGAGAGATGACCGAGTATGGAGAAAGGAAGGACGAATAAAAAAAGTCGGTCAGATAGTAGCCGAACAGTCGGGCCCTACACCATGAAAATTCCTGAACATCGACGGCACAAATCTCGAGAATTAGCAATCGACGATGGAATTCTGTCCCGATAAAGTTCGGGCGCTGCGCCTTGCAGAAAGAGTATAGCAGACGTATCTGACAGCCGGTCCGAAAGTTCGCCAAGGTGTAAGGTTGTGTAAAGGCCCGGATTGTGATGCGATTTCAAGGTTATCCATGGATGTCGTAGTCTTTGCACGTGACGACTAAAACGAAACCCTGGGAAGGTGGTACATAGGTACCGGAATAGCATGGCCTTGACGAAATGACCATGGCTGACCGGTGAGCGAGTCCCATTTCATGTACGCCAAGGTGGTGTGATTGTACATGACCGAGTCGACTACAGTGACCAGGGTGCATTCTCTAGCAATGCATAGTCTACACATGTCAACGGCCCAAATGCCCGAATCACGTCACGCTCCACAGAAAGGGCCAACGTCATCTATACACGTTGACGGCGCGGAGCAACTGGCCGACGATGTTACGAGAGCCTTGAGTAAGCGCGGGAATTTTTATTTTCTCAAATCACAGAGTGGGAACTTTTGGCCGCAGCCTGACGTCACTTTGTGGGGTTGGAAACTGGCAGCGCCGGCGAAATGTTTGGACTAGAAGCAAAAGTGGATCATGCGGATGTGTTCCATGGTCCATGGGGCGATGCCAGCTGTCAGCACGTGCAGCGAGGAAGCGGGGGAAGATGGGAAAAAGTTGGGCATACGAGGGGTTCCGAAGCAGCACACGTCAGTCGAGACGAGATGGTATTCTCTGCCATGGGAGATTGGTGATTGTGGCGTGGTGTAGCCTGGGCCAAGGGTCTGTCGTCCACATCTCTGGGAATCCCGAAGGGGAAGGCGCAGATTGGAACCCCTCACGCACCTGCATCAGGACAGCGATATCGAAACTAAGTACTCTGGTACCGATTCATCGCTCGCTACAGCTACGCACGACTCGCCCACCGCTACCTACAAACCGCCTTGCGCTGGCGGTGAAGGTAGAGTTCCAATGTCAATGTTGCAGAACGCCATGTCGCACCAAACAGGCTGGCCATCGCAAATGCAATTCCGTCGTCGCAAACAAGTTGACGGCCCGCGGCGGCCACGCGATCTCGACCGCGCCGATCGGTGTCCATCAAAGGCCCAGCCATGACTTGCAGCAAGGAACGGCTTTTCCACGGCAGACATCAGGTGTCGTCTCATGCCGCGGAGGGTCACCACAGCGCTCAGCGACCCCGCCCAGCGAATGACGGATGGGGAGGCGGCCGCTGCGAGCGCACATTGGAGCGACTGTTCATTATGCACAGACAATTGCGCGAGACAGATCGCCCGATGGCGCCAAGCCCAGTGTCTCGCTGTCAGAACCGCCTGGGTGAGACGGGTGTTGGGCGCATCGCCGGACTCGACAGCGAGAATGCACACAGAGGCGTCACGATGGGAAAAGGCGCGGCGAACAGCTGTTCAGCACGCGGTGATGCTGTGTAGCGCTCTCCCAGCCACGGCAGCGATGGTGCGGGTTAGTCAGCGGCCAAGTCGAACAAGCGCTCAGTTCCCCATGGCCTTGATCCGCGCGAACTGGCCCAAGCGATGGACGGTGGCAGCGCAGATCGGCGGCGCATCCGAATCCGGCGCTGGCCTCTATCGACTTCAGACGACGCTCGAATCACGCCTTGCGAGAGGGGAGGCTGCGCCGCTAGAGCTGGTCCCTCGATGCTGCATGAATTCGCGCCGCGCCAGGAACACGCACAGAAAGCGTCCCTGGATTCGGTGGCAGCAGCCTGAGGCCGAAATGCTGGCTGGGCGACCAAGAGGGCGCATCGAGGACTGAAACATGCAATTCGCCATGTCAGGGAGAGGCCGCGTAGCTGTCGCCTCACGAAGCAGCACGGCCTCTTCCAGAAAGTTGAAAGACGTCAAAGTTGGAGCGACCATGGACGGACGGCCTTGTTATTGCCGCAGCCCTCAGCCACGACGCAGGCGGTACCTGGTGAGGGGAGCTCGCCGGGGTGGACGACTTATCAGTGATCACGCTGGCGCCATGGCTGGGGCTGTCGCTGCGTCCGGCTGACCCCAGGGCCGCGTGCCAGCCTGCCTGGGCCCCGAATAATAAAAAGTTGCAGCGCTGCAATTGCTTGCTGCTTGCAACCGTAACGCATCTCTCACACTTGCGCCCTGGCCTCTGATCTGTGCTGCTGGCCGCCATAGCCCCCGTCTGAAACCTCAAGCATCGGCCGCATATTGCAGGCGCTCCGCGTGTAACGTCCCAGATCACCACGAGCACGGCCGCACACTCCGAAGTGGGGTCCATCCTATCGCATTCCAATACCTGTCCACACTTATTTTTTGGAAGGAGCGCCGCTCGTACCTGCCTAGGTGAACCGTGACTGTCTAGCAAACGCGCCTGGCCTTGCACACAAACGCTTCAATAATATAACCTTTGCTCTCGACACCACCTCCCTGCCCTGCCCTGCATCGCCCTCGGATCCCGATCAGCCGCATCTCGCTTTATCCCACCACGCCCTCCGTCACCTCGCAAGCTGTGCAACCCTCCGCCTGCCTGCGTCGCTGACTGACACTGCTGAGAACAAAGCACTTTTTTTGGCGAGGCTGCTCACTTTTGGTCACTTGTCACTTTTGGCACCATGACTGTCCTCAAGGTACGTACATGGCCTGCCCGGCACTTGCACATGTCAATTGGCGCTGACAGCTCCCGCGATCCAGGAACCGATTACTGTCCGGCCCAACACCCAACACCGTCACTCTGGCAGCGTAGCCGGCTCGCTGCCCAAGTCGCGGCCACACTCGCTCTCCACCGGCACCATAAACCCGGCGCATCGCGTCACCCGCAGAAAGAGCATGAGCTCGACGGCGGCCAGCAACGTCGCGGCTATGGCTGCCGCCGCCAAGGGCACAATAGGCGCGCCGCTCGAGGGCAGCAGCAGTAGCAGCAGCAGCTCGCGGCGCCTCTCCAAGCCTGCGTCGCAGTTCCGGGGCCCCGCGCTGGCACTGCACCCCGAGATGGCGTCGAGCATGCCTGGCAATGGCTCGCCGTTCCGCCCCGGCAGCTACAACCCAGCGGTGCACAGCGAAGCCATCACCGACGGTCCTACGCTGGCGTCTATGCCCGAGCACGAGAAGGGCAACTCCAAGTCGCGGAACCGCCGCGCGAGCGAGGGCTCACGTCTGTCCAAGGGCGACGGCAAGCGCGCAAGTGGTAGCGATCTGAGATGTGAAAAATGTGGGAAAGGCTACAAGCACAGCAGCTGTCTGACGAAGCACCTGTCAGTACCCCTTAGCCTAGCACTGTCCGCCCACACACTTTCACACCTCATGACGAATGCCCTTTCCTCTCTTGAACCGTGTCTAACTACAGCCCTACGCCACCATGCGCCACGATATGTTCTGTGTTGACTTTTGATCTAGTTGGGAGCACACGCCGGAATGGCAATACACATCTAAGCTGCTCATCTCCAAGCACCAGCAGGTGCAGCTGCTCGAGGCCGCGTCGGTCCTCGTTGCCATGAACAAGGAGAGCGATGCCGGCGATAGTGACCACTCGTCCGTATCGCCCCCGGCCTCGGGCTCATCCGACCTGCGCGACGAAGTGAGCTCCACTGAAACTACCCCGCCCCCGCAAATCGAGGATCATGCCGTAGGCTCCTACCCGCATTCTCATTTCGGCCACCGCTCCATCAAGCGATACTCCGGCAACAGCTCGGCTTACAGCCAGTCCTACCAGTCTGCCGTCTTTTCCGACAACGGAAACGGCCACCACTACCGCCAGTGGAGCAACGTGTCTGACCGTCCCACAACATCAGGCACGTCTGTTGCCGGCTCCTACCACGATGATGGCAATGACCACGCTGACCTTGCTGCCGCCGTCGGCTTGCTGAGCTGCTCTTACGGCACGCCCAAGTCGGGTCCCTCAGGCCTCCCTGCCGATGTGCCACCCGTGCCCCCGCTGCCTGCCAAGTTCCTTGAATTTAACCAAGGCCAGTCTCTGTCGGGCAACACCACCGTAACGCCCCAGCAGTCGAGTATGCGCAACAGCTATCGCTACCACAGCGAGAGCAAGGACGTTGACATGGACGACGATAACTTCGCCGACGAGGAAGACTACCGTCAGTCAAACTCGCGCAGCCGCGGCCGCATCGATGAGGACGACGATGCCTTCTTTGGGAGGATGGAGGAGTAGGCGACTTCGCTTCCTCACGTCCCAGCGTGTCCATACATGGATTTTTCTTTTCCACCTGCTGTTCTCCCGGCCTGTACCACAAACCGCACCTTGCCATTTAGCGATCCCCATCTCCGCAGACATCCACCTGTCCCTGGTCTCTTCCCCGTCGCATCCGCAAGCACCGATGAGAGGGCCTCCACGCCACGTTGTGCTCTTGAGGTTGAAGCTTCGAATCCGGGGGACTAGGTTAAATGCGTCGAGAGCCCTGGCATTTAAACCATATCAAACCGGAGTTTTCTTCTTTTCCCTTATTCTTCACATTTTGCCCGCCTACGCCTACCCCAACCATTAAACCACGGTATAACTACGACTCGACATTTTTGTTTTCCTCTGGAGGGTGAGGTGAGGGCATTGGATAATGCTGCCTTGGGGACCTTTTTTCGTTTGGCTACACACCCGTATATATTGCTGGACGAGGAGGGGGCGAGGGAGAGACAGAGATGTGGACGTTTGAATGTGAATCAAGGATCGAGAAGTTAATACCAATCTTTCGAGCCACCTATTTCTTCATGCACCGCTCGTGATGCTCAAAACGTGAAGAACAATGACCAGAGCAGAGAAGCAGAAAACAATGGAGGGCATCGCGAGTTGATAAGACCAACCCTTAAAAGGACCGAACCACCAAACCCTAAATATGTCTTTGTCCCGTCTAACCTACCTCATTCTGCAGTCATCCTACCTGACGCCGACCTTTCGCGACGAATGGGCAGGTCTTCCGCGGATGCTGTTTGCAGGTACTGGGCGCATGTGATGCTCGCATGTCATACGTGCGTAACTTATCTTTCCGACGGGCTAAGGGGAGACTAGGCAGACAGACGACACGATACCGACGTGAGGGAAGCAAAATCACCAAGTAGAACGCAGAGCGTGGGAGAAGGGACGAGAAGGGAAGGGGTTTACAAAGCAAAGGGAGGTGAAGAATCTTTAAGTACCCCAGGTGATGCGAAGGATTAATCCTTGATGTCGATCTTGCCCAAAGCTTCGAACCCTCGGTGGGGACGGACGGGGGCTTCAATGCAAGGCATGTCATTGGATCGTCGTTGTCGTTGTCGTTGTCGTCGTCGTTGCGGCGCGTACCACCTCCTTGTCTGGCAGATGTGTGTTGTGGTGCAGAGTCTTTTTTTTTCCTTTCCGCTGAGGGTTGGAATGGCGGGTGGGAGTGGTGCGTGCAAGCTTTATCAACTCGAGCGCAGAACAGCTGGGGGAAAAACGCGTTGTTGGTGGACGAAAAACCCACCCATGATGTAAAACGCGTGCGAGGCTGACCGACTGCTTTCAAAGATATGCAGTTTGCCTTGTTTCGAGTAAACACACCGGGAGCATCATTTTGGTGGGGATGCCGGCCATGGCGCGTCGCGTCGTTGTGTCGATATTGGCGATCTTTCGTTGTTTCGCGTTAAACTTGTAACTTCAGCAACATCAACCATTGGTGTGAAAGAAGAAAAGGAGGAAAATGGGAACATTGGCAGAGAGGCTTTTTAGACAATTTTGGTATTGTGTACATATATGTTTCTGAAACAAGGGGACGATGCTCGTGGTTGGGAGATGTGGTATGCAAAGGGAGACGCGGACATGTTCGGCATGCGAGGTGGGTGATGGGATGGTATGACGACAGATGATCTGCGGTGTTGTAAGAGGTAGATCGCGATGGAGATCATCAAAGTGACAGGATGCTTTAATGGACTGAAGATGAACCTGACATGCATCAGACTCTTGAGTTGCATGATCAATTGGGCATACAGAACAATGGCTACAATTTCCCATGAATAGAAATGAACCAAGTTTGGCATAGGATTAATCTCACAACTTTTTTTGATCCGGTAAATTACAAGAAGAGTATGGATTGATGTCGGACGAGCTTGTAAACAAGTCTTAAGATGTGGAAATACGAGGTCAGCCCATTCTACCTTTCCTGCGATGTAAGAGTCGGGATCCCTCTACCACCCTGTCGCGAAAATGAAACAGTAATGGCATGTGTCTAGGCTATCCTCAAGCCTTTCAAACTTCTTGGTCCGCGGAGCAGTCCCCCAGAAGGACTAGCACTCGGCGCAACAATAATTCGTTGCCGCAGCAGTGTTCTTCCTACTTGGTCGCAACAAGCAGAAGTATTCCAAGGCATCAAAGAACGCTGGTATGAAGTAGCATGGTATATCATAGCATGATTAGCTCTAATGCTCTATAAGTCTATGTTATCCGCATCTGCGATGTCCAGGTTAATCGAAATCTTCTGAGTTGACCACCCACCGCTCAGCAAATATCGCTAGGGCTGGTGTGTCAGATCATGAACGGTTGGTGAGATACACTTGGCTCTTTTCCATCGTGCCATCAATGTATTCCTCGAGGAAATAGTAGCCATCGCCACTGTACTCGTCCAGCATCTGCTTTTTCATTTCGGACGTCTCCCCGAAAGTCACTTTTGGCTTCAGTGAGAACATGTGCTTCTTGAAACTTGTCGAATCTTTGCGGTGGAAAGTAGAGTCGTGCTTGAGCCTACCGGGATAGAGCCGGCACGTGGCTGTGACAGATAAGTACTCTAAACTGTCCGTCGGTTTATAGATGTCAAGGCCATCACGGACTCTAGTAATGGTATCCCGACCGAGAGATTCTTCAGAAAGTGCGCCTTGGTCAACATGGGCGAAATTTTGATCTTCACGGGCCCAAGGCGTCTCAGTGAGATGAAGGACTCAGCGAAGTCCTAGTGTCTGCAAATGGCTGTAGCCGGCGAAGATATCCTGAACTTGTAAGCTTATGTCCATCCCATTATCGGCATGAGTAACGTACAAGGATTGAGCCGTAAGTTCTGCAGTTGAATCCAAGATGCATTCCAGAGTAATTACTGAACACATCTGCCACGAAGAGGCTCAGATGCCGAAGAGCAGGGAGGGCTCCGAGAGCATCTTCTGCTTCGTTCTCAACTGCCGAGAAAGAGCACGTGTCCTGCAAATTCCATAAAGATAGTAGTTGAAGAGTCCGCCCGTGTTTAGTGATCTCCGAACAATCACTAAACCAGGATCCCACTCCCTCAACGATGAGCTCTCGCAAGCCTTTCAATCCACGCATAAACACACGTAGAGTAACGGAGTCGACCGTGCCATGCGTTTTGACCATCAATGCTATAAGCTGAGGAAACGCTTTTGGGTCCAGATTAATGAAAAATAAACCTTCAAAGTCGCAATCGATCACGGCCAGAGCACGTAGAGCTGGAAATTCAATGGCGTTGGGGCTACTAAATGTCGTCCCATGTAGAGTCAAGCGCGTTACTGTGGAGTGCAGCCTTTTCCGATTCATAGATGCGTTGATACGGACCCTAACAGCCTGAGATGCTGCGTCAGCGGTATCCCGTGAGAAACGAATGTGCAATTCCCGAAGATTCGGGGACTTCTTAACGATCTCGTAGATTTCTCGATCGCAAGTTTGATCGTGTGACAGCGCAATGTTCAGTTCATGGATACGGGAGAACACTTGACTTGGCTGGAAATAATCCCGGAGACGGATGCTAGACGACGCTTCCAGTCCAGGCAGGCTGAGCGTTTGAATGCGTCCCTGAGTCTCGATCAAGGAAATGACGTGCTTCATGGAGATGCTTCCTTTCCACATCGCCGGAGGTCCTGAGCTATCGCGCTATCAGTGTACGCTCTCGCTTGGTAAAACCGACTGACGTGAACGAGAGCAATTGGTTTCTCCTTAATGTCGCAGTCAATGTTCCGGTCACCAGAGTTTCCAATCTCCTTCCCTTCTCGGTGTCGTCACATAACGAGGAAATTGTGAGATGCTGAATGTAGCGCAATCCGACACCCGATGCAAGATTTTGCCACGAGGACTCCTTCGAATTGGGTCCAATCGTAACGGTGATGCGGTTAGCTTGGATTGGCCTACCTCTCATGAGAGTCAAGACATCAGTGTCGAACTTCTTTCTGCTAGTACGGGGTGGTGCTGATGCTCTCTCCACGCATCATCGAACTCTGATGAAGGATGATTCATGTCCACAGCTGTTCGTCTTATTCGCCCCGGAAACAAGTTTCAGGATACCAGCCCGGTCATCACAACGTTCAGCGTGAATAGCGCTGTGGGGTTCGAAAGGTCGAGATGCATGCAATTCCACGATTTTATAAAGTTCCTCTGAGATGCTAGATCGATGTTCCTCCTGCAGCTGTAACAAGGGCAGAAATGTTACCGACAGATGATGCGATACGTCACTGTGGTAATGGTGATGGTGGCGTTGTAGTGCGAGGGCTGCCATCGCGTCAGACTCGCGATTTCCCTGCATGAAGATCGGCGCGGCTCCTTCCGCGCCTCAGACTCGCGATGCCTCCTCCACTTTCCTAGACATCCCCCATATCACAAGACAGACTCGATGCCCTCCGACGAGCGCTAGCCTCCCGCCTCCACCAATGCACCCGGCCGCTTCCCTCGTTCTGGAAAATGCGTACAAACACCACACCCTCCTAGCCCCGCTCGTCTTCACCATCTTCGCAACCGTCACGAACATTCACCAGCCGATCCAGCATGCGCTCCTCATAACGGCTGTCTCTTGGCTCGTAATATGGCTGGCCACTGCTTTCAAGGCGGGGATATGGTCGGGTGTCAGCACCAAGAGGAGGAAGATAAGCGGACTCGCAGGCGCATGTCTTGCATTCGCTCACATCTGCGATAGAGTCGCATGCGACAAGCGAGGGACATGGAGCACAAAGGTACGCAGCAACATGACCGACTGGAAGCTATGTGCTTACTCTGTTCAAGGGTCTACTGCCCCTCCTTGTCGTCCTACTCACAAACGGGATCCTTCCCAAGCTCGCCTCGCTACCTACCCACGATTCTCACGACGATGCCGCGAAAGAGGCCAGCGACACCGACCCGCAATTACAGAACTATTCGTCTGTCTTCTTGTTCCTCATCACGGGGTCTGCTACGACTGCGCTTCTTGCCTATACCTTACCTGCTACCATCGTGCTTGGGCTGAGTAGTGCCATCTTCACAGCAGTCGGATTCGTACTGCTCGAGAGGGCCACCAGAGGCGTCGAAGATGACGATACAAGCGGTTTATATGAACCCATGCACGGGACTGGCACTCAGACTGGGCGTGGCCGCAATAGGACAACTCCCGCCGTTTCACAATTGAGTGTTCTACGGGACGCGTCCGCTACTCTAGCCATGATTTGTGTCTTGGCTTCCATGTCCATGGAACCGTCCATCTACAACATCTACCGAGAGCCGCCTTCAAGGAAACATCAACAACACTGGACGAAGGGACATGATTCTGCCATCCTGCAGCGAATCGCATGGATGGTGCCCGTGAATGTTATGACTAATACATTGATGTTCATTTTAGTAAGTCAACTTGCTTCGCAACTTCTGCTTGAGCAGGATGTATCTTGAGCCATACCTTGATTTGATCCCGTCAATACTCGTTCTGACTGTCTGCAGCTTTCTCAGCATGGAGCTGTACATACATCTCTTCACATCATATCTGCTTTCATACTCGCCAAAATACACTTTTCGATCTCTTTCATCAGCATAGTATTCGCAACCATCTTCGGTTTGACTTCTTTCTTGTTCTCGAGTAATGACTCATCTGTCGCTACGTTCATAGACGCGCGGAGCTCAACGCGTACAGTCAAGCGTGTCATTTTTGGCGTTTCGGCATTCTTGGTTGGAACACTACTATTCCAATATGCCTCTGGAGTGCAACCTCAGAAGCTGGCGAATGCTCCTTCGTCCTTACCTACCACCACTCCATCTTCGCCGTTCGAGCCTATACCACTCGATCTCAGCAATGGTCACCCAGCTGCACAATTGATCAATGCAGCAGAGACAGACTTCCAAACAGTCGTGGATCGTCAGTCCAAGTCTTTAGCTGCTGCTGTTCAGGAGTATCGCCGCAGGTACGGGATTACACCGCCACCGCATTTTGACAAGTGGTACGAGTTCGCCGTGCGCCAACGACGTAGTCATGATTGACGAATATGATATGATCAACGAGATGCTATTACCATTCTGGGCCATCAAACCCGCAACAATACGTTCAAGAATCACCAGAGAGCTGGGTGGTGAAGACAGCGCTTTGATCGGAGTTGCGATTCGTGACGGTGCCGTGGTCTACATCGAGAAAGGCGACGAGTGGCAACGACAAGCGACCACTGGGATGTTGGAAAAGTTTGTCAAGTATCTGCCAGATATGGACTTGGGCTTCAACGTTCACGATGAACCACGGGTCGTAGTAGCAGACAGTGTCCTTGCAGCTATGGTCAGTAAAGCACAAGATGAGGTGTTACCACGCGTGGCGAGATCCGACTCTCCACGAAATACCTTCTCCGGCCGGCCAGAGGACATGAACGATGGTAAGCGGTTTGCGGAAACGTACGTTTCCAACTTCAATAGGTTTTCCCATCAGCAGACATGGACCCATTCCCGCCTCTCTTGCCCCATCGACAGTCCTGCGCAGGCTTACGAGGATGGTGCACCCGACAACCTCACTGCCTTTGCAACAGGTCCACTTCAGTACATCTACAATACGACGGCCTTTTCTGACATCTGCATATCACCTTCGCTCTCTTCTACGTTTGGCTTCTTCGAACGCCCCAACGCCTTCAACATCATTCACGAACTCACTCCTATCTTCTCACAATCCAAGATATCCAGCTTCCAGGACATCCTCTACCCCAGCCCATGGTACTGGATTGGAAAAGTCAAGTATGACGAGTCTACCGACACTACCTGGGAAAACAAAACCAACGCCCTCTACTGGCGCGGCTCCACCACCGGTGGCTTCTCTCGCAACGGCGGCTGGCGACGTCAACACCGCCAGCACGTAGTACAGCACATCAACGCCCCTGACACTGCGCAAATCGTCGTTCCAGAAAGCGAAAATTCCAAGAAGCACACAGTCGTCAACATCGACCGCCGCAGCCGCAAATATCTCATCGACGTGCACTTCTCTCACATCGGCCAATGCGACCCAGGCGACTGCGACGCACAACAAGAATTCTTCCACGTCACCGACCGCGCCGACGCCGGCGACGCCTGGTACTTCAAACACCTGCTCGACATGGACGGCAACGCCTTCAGCGGCCGCTTCTACAGCTTCCTCAAGAGCCGCAGCCTCACGTACAAGATGGCTGTGTTCCGTGAATGGCACACCGAGTGGCTCAAGCCTTGGGTACACTACATCCCGCTCAGCTTGCGCGGCGACGAGCATCTCGATCTTGTGAGGTGGTTTAGCGGCGATGAGAATAAGCAGGGCGGGAATGAGGAACCGAGTAAGAGTGGGAACGGCGAGTCTGAGGGCGAGAGGAAGGCGAGGGAGATTGCGCAGCGCAGCACGATTTGGCATGATAAAGTGCTCCGGAACGTGGATTTTGAAGCGTGGTTTTTCCGGCTGTTGCTGGAGTATGGGCGTGTGGTGGACGATGGGAGGGAGGAGATTGGGTATCCTGGGCCCTAGAGGGATGAGACGAGTGTGTTGTGTCATGTTATTTATGCATTTATGCGAGCAATTTTTGTTTACGGTCTTTGGTGTTGGTTGGGACGTGTGATTTCTCTGTTTGGGAAATGATGGGGGTAAAGTATGGGATTTTCGCGGCTGGCCTGGCCTGCTGTCTTTCATCATCGATCGCTAGCTACTCGAGTTGTAAGAGCTCGTAGCGAAAAGTGTATCAGATCTTCTAAACCTTTCGTGCAAGATCCACATATCGAATGCGGACAGGACTTCGCAAGCAAACAAGAACTAACCGATATGGGTTGATCGTGTGCCGTCAGAGGATAGTTGTTGGGTAACAGATAGAACACAGATGCTGAGATGTTTGTGATGACGAAGTTTTTGTTAACTGAACAGACTTAAACTAGTAAGAGCGTGAAATGTACCATCATGATTGTGAGGAGTCTTCATGTTAGCAGTGTGGTGGTCAGGCGCAGAATTGCAGGAAAGTGTGAGTCGAAACGTGCAAGGGAGCTTTGTCATAGATGAGTACCCGCTGTAGTATTACAGTTGTACCCAATTGCTGGTTCTATCGTATTATTGACTCTGCCAACGCTGTGGGGGTGTTGGCTGCCATCCCCGGATCATGAACGGTGCAAATGTCTGCTCAGATCAGATCTGGCGCAAACGACCTCGAGGATCATTACGCAGGTTCCTTGTGATTCGCTACCATAATGGTGCTAAGGGCAACGTCGTTGAGGATAGGCAGTTTTGACTGAGTTTGCCAGTTCCGACTCTTCGGAAATCTCGTCCTGCTGGCCTATAGAGCATGCGGCTCGAAGCCGTCAATTTGTATTTTTAAGATCCATGGCTACCACGTTGGGTGGTCCGCAGCTCCACTAGTATTCTTTGTTCGGGAATCTGCGCAGGCGTGTTCGCGGTATCGTGGGTAGATCATGGATCAAGTGTGATTCCCGTAATTGGGACTTTTCCGCCGGTCGCTTCGACAGCTCTTTCGATGTCGTCTTTCATTTCCGGAATGGCGATTTGGAGCTGATGTGCAATCTGTGCTTGGAGCGCTTGTAGTGCTTCTGAGCGGCCCTTGAGCATTTGGTTCATGCGCTGCACTGTCTCGACAAACTCGCGATTGTAGATGTCGGGGTTTCTTGAGCCCTCGACATACATGACGATTTCGGGCGGGATAAGTACATGGATCGCGGGCGCTGTTCGAGATAGCTTCACCAAGTTCTGAATAAGCGACTGGCTGGGGAGCATTAGTTTCGAGTGCTTTTACGGTTGTTGGGTGGATTGAATAGACAGGCGTACATCTCACGCTTCATAGCCTCCTGCGTCGGACTGCCACGATGGTCATATGATTGAACTATCAGGTTGTATAAGTTTTGTACAATGTCTTTGAGCTGCGTCTCGACATCTAGGTACACCGCTGTGCTGGGGGTCAGCTACATTCATGGCTAGGACCGGTGAATCTCACACTCGGGAGTTTCTCCTGTGGATGCTTCCGTAGACATCTTGCGCGTCCTCGTAGCTTATCCCGCGAAAGAAGGTTGGTGGTGGGAGACTCGGTGGGGACGGCGTGCAAGGGCACAAACAACGCGCTAAAACCCCGGGTTAACTCACCTTCCGCGAATTCACGTCATCGCTCTTCGCACTCACTACATCCCACAGCAACACTCACCCGTAATCGCGCTTCTGGACACGCCATCACGTGCAAACTGGCTGCACATAGTCGTAACCATGAACGAAGTTCGGACATAATGGCGACGACACATTGGGCAACCGACGAACTACCTGCAAGCCCCAAGGCCTCACTATTGTCGAATCATGGAAGCGAGCAGCCATATCAATCGCGTACGGCTGGCGCAACACGAACAACCGATACACCAAAGCTTCAGTCTGACACTACTTCGGACAGAGCAACTGCGGCATTTGTTCGTCGCACTCTGTGTTCGCACAATGTGCTCCTAGGAAACGGCGAGAGGGGCCGTACTACGCCGCGTCCTATTGAAGAAGTACTACCACCACTTACCAGTTCGAACGAGGTTGATCTCCAGCTTTACGGTATCATCTCGGTGATCATCAAAGAGTTTGTACAGACGTGGTACTCAAAGATCACGCCCGATCATGTATTTGTCAATGAAGTGCTCCAAATCATCGCTCATTGCACGAGAGGTCTCGAGCAACGCCTTCGCAAAGTGGATCTGGAAGCGATGCTTCTAGACGAGATTCCCGAGTTGCTTGAAGCACACTTGAAGTGTAGGTGTCTGCAACCCCTGAACTTCATCGTGATGCCTATCTAATTATACACCGTGAAGCTATACGCCTGGCGAAGCAGCAAGCGTCGTCATCACAATCATTGGCCTCAAGCCCTCGTCTAATTTACCACACTATCCACCCGCACCCTGCGCTCAGTCCTGTTCCCACCGATGCTGTGCCGTCGACTACTGTTGAGCAACGGGAAAACGAATCCGCTTGGCGCCAATTGCTCGTCCAGGGCGTCCTGGTGGTTTTGTTACCCACTGAGGATCTAGAAAATGGCTGTCTTCGTGCTCTAGTAGCAGAGATATTTGCCGAAATGATCCTCGGAAATGGCATCAGTGGCAAGGCCTGTGAGGGCTGGCTGCTATGGGAAGGTATCACAAGCATAGCAAAGGTTTTACAGACCGATGCTGCAAAAGAGGAGGTTCACCAACCAGATGACCCGATTTCAGGGCAATCGATGACCCGTTTGGAACGATATGGCCTTTTGTCGTCGGCACGAAACGAGGAGACCAGATCAGCAAATGCACTTGCACCCAATCACAAGACCAGGTCAGTGTCTATCTCGGGGCTTTTCTGGACCGTTATCCAATACATCCTTTTGGCGTTTACAGCGCTCCGCGCGGTAGTCTCGACTTTGGCAACATCATCATCTCTTCCCCCGAGGTCTATGATCAAGGAGGCTTCACATGTCGAAGCATCGGACCAATTACAGGTCTCTTCAAAGGACACATCGCCATCCACGCGCCCGTTTGGAACGAAACGGCCTGTCGTAAGCATGAAGTTGTGGAGCTGCATGGCGCAGCTCACTCAATTGAGTGTTCGCATGCCTTGGCTTTCGGGCTGCATTTCAATGCTGCAATGGGGACTACTGTCGGGCCCAGGCAAGGTGGGTGACACCGACTGTATATTGGATAGGTGAGTTGCGACAATTATTCCTTATCCCCTTCTGGTTGGCCAGCTATACAAGGGTCCGAGCACAGTGCAACACAAGGTGCATTTAGTCCCGCATAGGATTTCAGTCACTTGACTTCGCTTCAGCGAATGCGACGGCCCGCAGGCTGGCACACTTTTAGCATCCTTGTCGGGGCGGCGCATCGTTCCATGCACGCCCCGGCACCCGTTCCGAGCGGCAAAATCGAAGCGTTTCGCACAAGGGGCTTGGCAGCGAAATCCTGCCCATAACCAACATCTTGAAAACGGCGTCACGATGCGCGCACTATAGTTGGACCGCCCGTAGCTGCACCAGATGATAGGGCAGAACCCAAGCCATATTGAAACCGCAACATGAGGACTGTAGCTTAAGCCGCCTTATCGCGAGCCTAGCCACTCCGGACGCTTACGCGCCGGTTGATTTGCCCCACTCTATCCCAGCTCGGGACTGGCCGTTGCTTCGCCAGACAGGACATTGGTCGCAAACCTTGATCATGCCACCAAGGATCGCAGGATTACGCCTCACTTTTCTAAAGGTGTCCTTTATTTGACGAGGTTCGATATCGCCATCGTCGATCCACTTTGTTCGGAGTGCTCGAAGAATGATGCCCATGCTGACTGGCTTGGCTCGGCTCACAAGTTCGAAGATGGCTAGTGGTCTCCATTCCGAGTCTACGTAGATTCCGGAGCTCATTTCCTACATACCACGAGATCTCCATGCAAGCATCCGGGCCCGCTGTACCGTTTGGTGGCTGCCGGTTGAGTCCCTTGGATCGCGAAGCTAACGGAACAAAATTCGAGGACTGCCTATGATTCGAGCTGCATTTTCGTACGGAGGCAGGGACAGAACAATCATGGCGCTACCTTACGCGCTCTGGCTAACCACATTCCGCGGAAGGTGTCATTGCAAAGCGCCTTGCAATGATGCCACTGAGGATCGTACTGCGCATTGAGCCTTGCGTTTCACTTGCTAACTGTTGATCAATCTAGGTTTCTATCGAACTTCATTCACAGGCGCATTCTGAACCCCACCTTCTTACCAGCCATTCTCCGAACGCTCCGCGCTACGCTCTTTCCAAACAACGCTCTCGGACCCCCGCGTCAGCTGCCGACAGATGACGAAGTCAAGGAAATCAAGCAGCGTTGTGCCGTCTCTATACTTACCTTGTTACCGCCGAGCCTAGCGGCGAAATTCTTTGCGTCCGAGAAGCGCGAAGTACAACTTGCGAATGTCGAAGAAGTTTTGAGCTGTCTTGACGACACATATCTTAACAAGCATCTGATTTTTCAGATCGTCGAGTTGATCGTTCTACGGCTATTTCCGGAACTAGGAGTCCATGGTGTACGTGAGTTGATGGAAGAGCGTTCGGTAGACGTGCATACAGAGCCACCTAGTCAGTCGTTTTCGTGGACCGAGTTAGGGTAGAGTCTATCGATGCTAGCTTGCAATCGTCTACCTGCAAGGACTTCACCGCCACACACATGACAATCCAAACAGTAACACCCCCTTCGAAAGGATCATTTCGCGGCATTTGTTAGTCAAAGCCCCAAAGTTTGGACCCGTTTTGGTCGCACTAACAGACCATCAATCCGTGATCGGCCTAGTTTGCATTGACTCCTGGTTGATTCCATGTACAAACAACTCATACTGCGTCGACTTGATTGCTGTTATGGTAAAGGTGACACCGCCGGACACGAAAAGAGGGGTTGTCGACCAATGAAAAAAATCGTAGGAAAAAGTGTTGAGGTAGTACAAGAATCCAGACTGCATGCACCGTCGAGCACCTGACTATTCGAGGAAGTGCCGAAAGCAAGTACACGAAAAAGCAAAGCGTGGTTCCCCGCAGTTCTTTGCTACGCTGAGGTCACCGGCGCTGGACGAGTCTTCTCGTACTCCACTGTATGCAGCAAGCCGCGGCGGATTTACATATGTCAGTGAGGCGGGTCAACGAGTCGATAGGCGGTGTAGGTAGGAAAATACTTGTCAAGATACATTCTGCCCAGAGAAGCTCGGATATTATCCTGTATTTCATCAGCCTCCGGGGAGCTTCTCGGTCCGTGTCAACATGAAATAGACAGGCCGGTAATCGTGTACCCATCTGCAGGTGTCGACATTGCCAATTAAGCGGCAGCCTTCAAAAGGCATAGTACCGGACACCGATCGGTGGATGCTTAACTCCGTTCACTCGGTACTTGTCATCCTAGGACTCTAAAGTATGTCGGAGGAATTCACGGGCACCACACTACACACAGTAGCACTCGTGACAATCAACCATGTCCGCTCAAGTCGATTAAGACGTGGGCGCAACGCTCGGAAGATCACTTGACGTGCTGCGAGGCTTTCCGCAGGTTCCTAAGCCCCACCGCCAAGTTGTGTAAGTCAAAGCAGTCTCACAGCCAGGTTTTGCAGCCGAAATCAGCCTTGGATTGCGACCTCTGATTCCATGGTTTTTCACGTGCAAGAAGGACCATCTGCATCCACCCACGTCTAGTTCTGCATCATGTTTCAGGACCGAATCTTGCAGAACCGATGGTGGCAGTAAAAGTTCACTAGTACCCCGCACGCCACCGCCTCAAGAATGTGGCCTTATCGCAAGCGATGTGTGCCTGAGGCCATGCAGGCTGCCGCCGAACTGTTTCAAAGCTCAATTGGTTGGGCATCGTGTTGCGAGAAAACAAGAGGGTTGCTGCGCCGTACTAAGGCTCATTGTGAAGACGAGAGCCTTACTCCTCAACATGCGATGACATCGTGTCGAATACCGCGCGCAACTAGGGCGCGTGCGTAGAGAAGGTCGCGGCTGGCCCCCATCTCAGGATCCATCCAACTCCGAAGATCGAGTCAACACCCTGGATACCCGTTGAACTTTAATCCTGAGCTCGCACTGGCCCCCACCAGCCCCCACCACGTTTACGCAGGGAACCATGGATCCCTAGGGCAATTCTTGAAACTGGACGCATTGTTCAGGAAGGAACGCTAGAGCTCCTCGCGAAGAACCCTGGCATCTATAATCAGTGTCTTATGTACACCCGGAGTGTTCGCCTCATTGACATGGTTCCCTTCCCACGCGCTGATCCAGACATTGACAAGGCTTCCATGCGAACTACTCAGGGGCCTCGCGACTTTTTCACGGACAACGGACAAGATGCCGAAAGCGTCATGTTGACGCCCAAAGAACACGGGGTAGTTGACTCGACGCTGCAAGACATAACCTTAGAGGGAAATCATCGTGTTGCTAATCATCCTTGTGAGCATCCTTGCGGAGAGGTGGAACGAACATCACCCTGGAAACAAAGTGAGGCGCTACCTCGCGACGACCATCCTGTAATTGCCAATAGGTCATCGTTCATGCTCGGTCAAGCAATTACGACAACGCAACTAGAAGAGGTCATGTGTGACAAACTCAATGTACGCGTCAATGCAAGCTTCAGAAGCTTCACGGATGTCACCGGCGGTTGTGGCGGCACGTACAGCATGCCGCATCGAGCCCTCAACCTCCGCAGCTGACATTAACTAACTTCACACAGTAGCTATTACAAGCTCCCTGTCGGTAAAGACATGGCTCCACTGTCAGCCTTCGACTACGGGTATTACAGACACGGGTGTATGGGGTGTATGCGTCTGACAGGCGGGAAGCAGCATTATGGATAGCAAGTATGGCGAAGATAAGCGGAGACATCCAACAGGTCTGAAGGTATGACGAACTCGTCGTACGAACTTGTAGGACGAGACATGTCTCACAGGGCCGGATCAGGTACAAAACGCGTGGGCAATACTCACTTACACCAGAGGCGTTTCGCAAAATCGCAGGGTAGTTCGTGAGCATGTCTTGTTATCCGCATACCTTTTGGCATTCGACACGTGCTGGGGATTTCGGCTTGGCAATATCTGGCCACTAACGTTTCCTGCGATAACAGCCCGGAAGCAAATATGATATCAATAAATTGTACTTCGGCACTCGAGCCCGAACACATGGCAAGTGCGGGACCTGAGTGCTGTGTTACAGCTAGATATTGGTAGCACGAAGACTTCAACCTTTAGGACGTACCCTCTCTCTGTACCTTCGAACTTTGGAAGAACATCAGCTAGCGGTTCCACCCGTACCGCGTTACACGGCATTCGATATCAGTCACGTGGAGACTAACGCAGGTACCTTTTCCTCGTCACGAACATCAAACACTAACATTCTCACGTCTGCATCGTCTTCCACGAAAGGCGATCATAACAACCATTGCCCATTTCCAGCAGCCTGTTCAAGCGCACATACCAACCCATTTTGCATCGTCTATTACCCTCACATTTTGAAGATCCCGCGATAAGCCCGTCCCAAGACAGTCAGTCAGAGTCGCACGTCCACTATTTTAGCTCTTGCGCTACACTTGCAGCAACGATAACCTTCGCCATCTCCTCACCGGCCCGAATCATCGCACCAAAGACCACGCCCCCAAGCGAGTCCTGCGCCCCCATTGGCTCCCACACACATATCATTAACATAATAAAAAAAACCCTCGTGTCGTACGGTTTTCGAGCCATCACCCATTTGCCTTTGCGATCTCAAGCGGCACAGATCTCACACCCAATTTACCCGTCCCATGAACCAACAATGCTGTGAGACTTACGCCCTACTCCTACATAAGTCACACTGCATTTTTTTCGCTGCTGATCGCGGCTTTCGGCAACTGCAGCTGGATGTGTTTCTTTGGAAAAGGGTTGGTCGGTACGGCCCGTAACGCGAGAGTTTGATAAAGTGCGGAAGACAAAGGAAAGGCTCGCGACCGGCCGGAGTCGTGCCGAGAGTGGTAAGCACGCGGCTCGCGGCGTTATTTTCGCGGGAATTAAGTGGCTTGTTTGCTTCTTTGCTCGCGAACGCAAGCGAATATGGACCGTTTTTACTCAACAAGGCTTGTTTCTTTTTCATGTGTATGCATTGCTTTACAAAAGCGTACATTGAGCGTCCGCACCCCATTTCCATGTGCAACAATGTCCATGAGCATACTGTAATCTCCCTACATCTATGCGCATATGCCTCGTCAGCATTCAAACCCAGGATTTCACCTCAGCCCAGACCGGCGCCAATAAACTTTCCGAAACGAACGTGTCTCAATCGGGTAAGCCCTACGAAAAGACGCGTGCCGATCGACGTGTTTTACGCCGGGGATGTCGGGAAGGAGAAAATGCCATCCAGACTCAACGCAGTGTGGATTCAGCTTTGCACTTGCTTCGAATCGGGCTTTGTTCTGTGTCGTCATGGACGCTCCCATGCTGATCGTGATGTTGAACTGTGCTCATGTTGCAGAGCGGGCTTCTGCGCGGCCTCGCTTACCGAAGCGGCGGGGTTTGAGCTTTGCCAAACGACGCTGATCCTGAGACTCACCGTTCCCTGTGGTATATGTTGATGAGGACGTCTGGAGTGTGCTAGTTGAACACAATGACACAGACAAAAGTCCAAAGATGGTTCTTTTGTTGCTTTTTCATTCGACATGCATAGTTTCTGCGTTCATTTGTGCTATGCTGTGCAAGGACATGTTGTTACGCTGCCGATGAGCCGAAAAGTGACAGCGGCAAGTACCATGCGTTCACCACCACATGACCACTTCGGGCGATCCCTTACTCCCAATGTTCCCAGATCAATGCACAATGCAAAACCACTGCAGGAGATCGCGTAACTGGAAAGCTGTCATTTCTTCGGTTGCGTCTCACAGACTATGTTGCAAGACTACGCCTAAGGCTATATCATATCCACATATAGGTGACAAGGAGCGTACAAGAAACGCAACCCAAATAAGCTCGTTTCAGGCATTGGACACTTCAACACCGTAGAAGGCCCGCCCATGAGGGTCGCGACAAGATTGTGACGGCGAAGTATGAAAAACAAAACGGGAAATGAAGCGTACAAGTACTAGTGGCCCGCGCGAGCGGTTACAGTCTTTTCCTCTGGATGCAACAAGTAGCATGATGATGTGTGCGCGCGGAAAAGGGGGTATAGTCGACCATCGTGGGATTAAAAAGAAATCAAACCGTGATGCATAAGAAATAAGCGAAGAACAATGCTAAGTATGCTGATGCAGAGAGACAGAAGAAATGCAAATATTGTGAAATCACTCTCTTGAGCCAGAGATGTATGCTGGGTTGTGTTTCCAGACAGACTTTGTATCCTTTTCAAATGTAGAGACTTGCATCGCGTCTTGATGCACAGTCCGATAGGCCAGAAAAGCGTATCGTAAGGCGGATCCTTCTCTCATCTTTGAAGGCCCATAGTGGTCGTGCATCAATGGATGGTGTCCACGCCCTCAAGCTTGGAGAGCGTGAACTCCGTCTCTGATATGCGGCGCATGCCCGGTGGCACGCTCTCAGAACCCCTCTTGATTCGAAGCTTCTCCATCAGCTTCCCGATAGTAACGTATTCCTGCGGCTCTACCACGAACCCGGCATGTTGGGATTGAAAGAAGTTCATAACGAGCTCCAGCGCGCGTGCGGCTTCTTCTTGCGAAGGTGTAATGGGCGAGGAATCGTTGGATGAACTCTTCTCGTCGTTGTGAGCCATTGGAAGAGGTGGCGGTTGCATCGAATGAGTCTGCGTAGGCGATACTGACATCGCTTCATCAATCGCAGCCAATGATCCAGGGAGCTCTGTCATGGGAGAGTCGAGGGCACCGCTGCTGACAAACTTCGGTGTCAGTGCATCTGAAGAGCCTGGTGGTGACATGTACTGCTCGACGCCAACTAGCAAGGGAAACGTCTGGCTGCGTGGTCGCTGGAAATTGTTACTACCTGGCTGTCCATTTGCAGCCTGACGTCCCATAAACGGACTGGGGCCACATGCTGAGTCTGGCGTGAAGAATGGAGATGACAGGGAACTAGGGCTCGTCGGACCGGCTGAGAAAGAGGACGGGGGCGCAGTATCAGTGAAGACACTTGACAAAGAAGTGCTGCTTTGTGAATGAAAAGGTCGGCGTTGATTAGTAAAGTCGTAAGTATCAGGGCTTTCGCTTTTGAGGTTCTCTGTGCTCTTCTTGGCTGTCACGGCTGTAGTGGAGGGCGATACCCCGCCAGGCGATGTAGGCGAAACGGCCCCCGGCGTCTGCACATTCGACGCCGGATTGGATGTTCCCTCGGACTCCTCCGCTATCGAGCCCTTCCTCGATCTCGCTCCCATGAGATGATTCTTTTGCTTGAACTTTTCCAACCAACTGGTGCTATTTGCCTTCAGGTGGCTGTCAGAGTTACCCACGGTCGAAGCGAAGAATCGGGCCTTATCTCGGATGATGGCATCGCTGAGTGGCAGACCCTGTCTTTGGTGGTTCCTCGCCCAGTTTGCAAGCGCCCTTTCGATGTCTGGAAACTTGCCCTTCGACCTTTTGATAGGTGAACGACTCCCGTCATCTTGGTAGAGATATTTCTCCTTCTGGCGCAACACTTTTGAAACGGTACTACACATGAGAGTCAGCACGGAAAGATACATAGAAGCATGCTGTGGTACCTTCTTTCTACACCAAACATTGCTGAGTGACACTGTCAGCGATACGATCATTATCACACAAGGACAGATGCAGACATACCTCCGATCTCAGTCTGCTTGACAGTTGGGTTCTCTTCGTGATATTGGCACATCCGTCGACGATCCTGATCAGTGAGAGTCTTTCGAGGCGTCGATGAAGTGCGTGAATGAGTCGAGCTTGCTGACACTGGAGTCGCAGAAGCCGGCGTTATTGGGACTGGTGCAGAGGGAAAGATGGAGGGCTGGTATGTCGATTGGCTAGTCAACATACTCGGCCATTGTGGCATTATCAAGGGCTGTAACTGTGGGTGGGTAGTTCTAGGCGTTGGGTGTGGATGGTGTGGTGGTGGATGCATAGCAGTTCCATACATGGGCTCCATAGGCAGCGGCGCAAAGCTGTTGAAGCCATTGTAGTCTTGCACTGGAGACTGATGGTGAGGGTTGTATCCAGTGTTGTCGTGCCATGAAGCATTGTGGTCATCAAAATGATCCTGGTGATGGTGTTGGTCGTGGTCCATTTGGAGCTGGCTCATGTCGAAGCGTCAGTGAGCAAATTGGAGTCTTGTAACCGTGCGAGGAGGAGATGGCCGTATCAGATACAAAGTAGAGAAGATTCTCTGGCGGGCATCTGCACTGCGGTGTTGCTGTGCCTGGGAACGTCGGTGACCTCAGTCCGGGCGGGCGCATGCATGCATAAGGTGATGTTCTGGATCCTGAAGCGAAACGACAGCGACGAGGATATGGATGTACCGCAGTAATACGGGGCTTGGGCTGACAAAAGGCGCTGTAGTATGACAGCGGTCCAAAGCGAATGGTATCAAGTAGCGCGGCAAAGCAACGAACTCAAATGGAGGGACAGGCACTGCAGGGAAATGCCTGGCGCGGCGGGTCTGCAGCGCGTACTTGAAGAGAGTCTGGGGACGCTGGTACAAGCCCTGGTGTGTGCGATGCGGGCGCGGCCTGCTGCAGCTTGCGGGAGAGGGGCCTGTTTGTTTCGAGCCCAAGCGTGCCGACGAGAGACTGGCTTGTTGGCGTGTGCACTGTGAATCCTGGACGCCATCAGGCCAAGCGACGAGCAACACCAGCGACGACGTTGGGCTTAGCGTGAGCGGGTCTCATCGGGGATGCGCCCCTAGCAGCTGTGCGGGCCAGAATTATGCGGCCGCCTGGCTCAAGCTCAAGAGCACACCCCGGCGCACGCCTCCACGCCTGTCTGGCGCTGCGGCAAATGGGATGTCAAGGCGGACGGATAGGATCACCCATCCCATCAAGGCCTTTGCACCGCCTTTGCACCTCTGCGGCCGGCTAATATAATGCCACCCGAAACGGACATGGTCAGAGTGGACGCGCTATATTGGCATCGCCCCGTGCGTCCGGCGCACTTCTGGCACTGCTGGCCGTTGCCGTGCACTCGTGGCGCCACGCCCGATGTGTCCAAGGGACTTGCTTGCTGCTCAGGTACGCGACATGGTGGCGATTCCCACGAGCCTGCATCGCACGTCAATCAGTCGCCGCTGCATAAAGAGAGGCACAATCTGTCCACGGCTGTAACCCTTTCGGAAAGCTGCAATAATCGCGCCCACAAAGACGCGAGCCATCAAGCACCCATTAGGTTCTGCCGAACAGCCACTCACAGCCAGGAGCGATAATAAATTAGCGCCCAACTCGCAGCGAGCGTTGTGAGTCGCCAGGAGGACGACGCCCCCGGTCGCCTTTTCTCGTTTTCTCCGAAGTTGACCACTGTGCCCGTTAGAAAGCCAATAAGAAAAGCCAACGCCATGAAAAATTGGGCCAGACAATGGTGATCGTCTCATCTTATTCCCTGACATTCCGAAGTAAACAATATGGGTATGGGAAAAGAAAGCTGACACCGTTCCAATAACACTGGCGACCTCGTGGTTGGGACGTCTGCACTCCGCGTTGCGCCTTCGCGGCAGCAAGGCCATCTTGTCGTGCTGATAGCTCGCGGACGGCAACGGACCGCCACAGTCCAATGTGGATTGGCGAATGATCCGCGCCGAGTGCGGTCTTGTCCAAGTAAGCGTACGTGCTGAGGCCGAAGCAGTGCTATTGGGACGGCTGCAGCGGCCAATCTGAGCTGCGAAGTCGGCATCGAGCCGCGTGCTACTCGGTATCCTCAAGTCAAGCCTAGCCCTAGCAATCGTATTGTAGTAAGACATGCTCAGCCATCCAAAAGCCTTCCATCACTCCACTCACTCTGTATCGCAGAAGCCGGAACCCTGCATGCCGGAAGATCTCACGTCACAGGACCTCGTCTACTTCTTCACAATGGTAACTGGTTGACCGGTAAGTAGGAGCGCTCCACTAAAGGCCTTATGTCGGTGCAAGGTACTTACCGATATCTTCATCGGCGAGCTCGTGGGAAAGACCCACACGCTGGGGCTGATGCTTGACCGATTTACCGTACACAATGGCGTGTTTGAAATCATCGACAATCGTCTTGTGGATGGAATGACACTGCTTCTGTTAGTATGCATCGCCACGCCAAAGTACTATTAACCCACAAAGTCTTCGACCGTGCACGCCGTGGAACGCAAGACAACCGGTGCAGTATAGTCGGGCATGCGACCCTTTGGCTTCGTGTAGACGCGCACGAGGTTCAACTTCTCCCACATCTGCTCCAGTAGCTCGTCGATGTTCCAGCCATGCTCGGAACTAATGGGACAAGCATTTGGAATACGGTACAGCAAATCAAGTTCCTCGATCGTGATGGCGTCTATCTTGTTGAGCGCGTAAATGACGGGGATGTAGCTTCGGCCCTTCGCCTCGATGACATCGATCAAATCGTCCACGGTGGCGTCGCATCGAATAGCAACGTCTGCGTTTGCCATACGATACTCGTTCAATACGGCCTTGATCTCGCCATGGTCGATGTGCGTCAGGGGGACGGTTGAGGTAATACTGATGCCGCCCTTGTCCTTCTTCTTGAGCACAATGTTCGGTGGGCTCTTGTTGATACGGATGCCGAAGCCTTCCAATTCGTTCTCGATGACGCTCTTGTCCGTCAGAGGCTTATTCACATCGAGGACGATGAAGATCAGATGGCATGTCTTCGCGACTGCAATAACTTGTCGACCACGACCTTTGCCGTCTTTGGCACCCTGAATGATACCAGGCAAATCGAGAATCTGGATCTTGGCACCGTTGTACATGACCTGGCCTGGTACCGTGGTAAGCTATGCAAGAGTCAGTAGACCACTCGTGGCTCTTGTCATGGGTGCGGTACCGTTGTGAACTCGTATGCGGCAGCTTCCGAGTGCTGTCCCGTCAATTTGCTCATGAGCGTACTCTTCCCCACCGAGGGAAAGCCAATGAAGCCGACACTGGCAACACCAGTACGAGCAACATCGAAACCGACACCCGCACCGCCACCACCACTACTGCTCGGCTCAAGAAGTTCTCTCTTGAGTTTCGCGAGCTTTGCCTTCAGTTGCCCTGGCCTGGTATGAGCATATCGATATACAATTCATAGTTGGTGTTCATACCAAGATGAAAAGACGTTGCTTTGTTCTTCTGGGTCTTGGCCATCTAGAACAGGGATGTGAGTCGCGATCGATGCGTTTGCGGGAATGCGGTCTCTTACTTCGGCCTCGATGTCCTTGATCTGTTTTGGCAATCACGTCAGCAATCTGAAGTACAAATTGCGCGGGGCGCACATACCTTGTCCACGGTGGTCGCCATTTTGTCTGATGTTCTGCCCTTGACAGTGTTTCAAGATGGGTGTGGTAATTCTGGTGTTGACTATGGAGAAATTCGATATGCAATGACGCGGGCGGGGTCCGGCGAATCGTTTCGCCGGATCGGAGCAACCTTAAATCGCCCTGCATATCATGTGATGCCCAGAGAAGACCAAGTTGCCTGCACCAAGCTGTCCTTTCCGACATTTCCGAAGGAAACCGACGACCGTTACACAACATCGCAGACGGCATCATTCCTTTGGGCAAGTAGGTTTGACACATGCATGTGGCTCGACCTTCGGTGTGAAGCAGCGAATAGCACGCGCAGTCTCGGCGACTAACTTACATAATGTGACACTTTTTTGCATTCACGTGTCGTTATCTTGTTCGCGCATTCCACCTGCTGATAACCTGCTTGTTCGGTCTTATCTTCATACATACTTAAGCTATCTTTGTACCTCCAGCTCGAGCACGACTTATCCCGTTGATTTTCGCACCTTGTCTCAGCGCAGAAAACATCATGCCGGGCATCACCAACCACGAGGATAAATTTCAATCACTTGTTCAGGCTCTCAGTGAGAAACTAGGACCTTGTTCAGGGATCGACTCTGCAGATGTGGACGAGAAAGTGCTCCAGCAGTTGATGCAGGACTATGTTTCCAATGAGTCAGAGTGGTCAAAGTATTTCTTCCCGGCATCGAACATGGCCTATACTCGCAACTTGGTGGACAAGGGCAATGGCAAGAGTAACTTGGTACGATCTATTTACTATAATTGCATCGATTCTGGCAAAGAGAAGCTGACTTTGGTAGATGATTTTGGTGTGGTCGCCAGGGCGCGCCAGCCCTATTCACGAGTAAGTTTCTTTGTACACCGCTTATTGACACGAAAACACCGAGCTAGGCTCAACATCCTCGACACTCTGGCTTTTGACTCCACGTGACGAAGCGGCTTTTGCTGCCGATCATACGATCGATGCGTCTACAGCGTAGGAGGTACGGTAAGACCGCCAATTTTCGATACTCGCCTATTGTGTTTTGTTATCTTTGAGAAATTTGCGAACCACAGCGTTGTACGCTATTAATACGCCAGAATTGTACTGACGGAATGCAGTCATGCAAACGCACACTGTATCATGAAGATCCTTAAGGGCAGTCTTACTGAGACACGCTACGCATGGCCAACAGTTGATCGCAACAATGCCGAAGACCATCCACTGCAGGTTCTATCAAACAAGACTTTTGGGGAGAACCAAGTCACCTACATGTCGGACAAGCTTGGATTGCATCGCATTTCTAACCCCGATCCCAACGACTATGCTGTCTCACTTCACTGTAAGCTGGACGTATCTGTAGTTCGGAACCTCGACTAACTACGACCAGTGTACACGCCACCAAACGCCGCAGTGTATGGCTGCAACGTCTTCAACGAAGAGAACGGACATTCTACCCACATCAACAAGTGCACAGTATTCTCAGAGTATGGCACACGACCAAGCTCCATGTGAGACATGTTGTAAGTAGTGTGATGGACACCCGATCCTTAACACTGGAAACCTGGATGAGTGGGTGCAGGAAAATTCGGAAGTGTAATGCGTCCTTCCTTTCGATTCGTGGCGAGGTTTGAGAGTTGCTAGAACCTCGGTTTTCTACTTGTTTCTTCGTTAGCAACAGTTCAAATTCATAGATCCTACTTTGAGACCTTCGCAATATCGATGCTGTGACATCATCTTCTTTTGATCGTCATTTTTGTTTCAAAAGTGTTTGTTTATGTCCGATCAAAACCTCAACCTCTTTGATGTGTACTGACCCTTTCCAAGGCCCGACGCCTTACTTGCAAGGACAATGTGTGTGAAAGGGTTCCAAACACTCTTCAGGTTTGCCCAATCTGTTGTGTTCTAGCACCTTACAGACGTACTGAGTGTCGACTTCTCTTTCCGTCCATCACCGCAATTGCTTTGAGGACCGTCACCGAAGGCTCCTGCTATCCCATATCGCCACTCGCGTTGTCTACCTCTCGTCAAAGTCTATACTGACAAGTTCATGGCGTCGCTCATTCACCGCACCGCAAACGCACAACCATGTGATGTCATTGTATATACACAGCGCACGAACGCCCTTCACTAAGCGCCAAAATTTCAACATTATACATTTACAATTCTTCCTACCGCACGAACACTAATTTCACGATCTCTTCTACGCACCGCAATTCTTTCTACCCATCGATAGAGTGTCAACTCAAGCGCGCATGCTGCCAAAGTTCCTTCACCCCATCACTACGAAAATACCACACACCTTCGGTATGCCGCTTTTCAGACGCGCAGTAATCAGTCAACCGGCATCCCCACCGCCTGGTTCTATAATGAGTGAAATTGCATCTTCGTGGGTAGGTTTTGGGGCGCGCTCCGACTTCGCCCTCGAAGAGCCCATCAATCGCTTCCAACTTCTCCTGGGACTCGTCCACATTTCCAGAGACATCCACTCTTTTGCCGACAGAGCTCAATGGCGATTGGCGCACCACTACCGCAGACACATTCAAGCACCCCAGCGCCACTGCGAAGTCCGTTAACGACGCATTCCAATGGCCGCAAGTTCGTCAAAAACTCACCAACGCCGCGGAAGCAGCATCTGAATGTTTCCAAGAACGCCTGAACCGCGCGTTCGAAGGCAGCGATGTACCCGCCATGCACGACAAAGCCATGTCTTACGTTCCCTCACTCTCTATACCCACACTCCACCAAGTCAGCCAGAGCGTCGACGCACTCACAGACAAAGCGCATGCAGTCTTACCACAGCGCCGCCACTCAAACGCCTTTACAGACGAGGAATTAGCCGGTGATCACCTCGCGTTTGCTTACCAAATGTCGCAAAAAGCCCGCCGCGCGCTCGTAAAGCAGGGTATATGTAAATCCTGGCAAACAGATGCGACGCGCGCGACTGTCCAGTGGTACGACCAACTCGACGCAAAACTTTCCCAGCTCTTTTCCAATGAGAAAGTGAATTTTGGTGTCAAGCAGTTGTTTCAGATGAGCCCCATCTGGACCGGCGATGTTGGCTGTAAGACCTGGAATCTAGAACTAGATACAGGTATGACGGAGGTTGTTGCTGAGGGCGAGGGCGACGAGTGTGAGGAGAAGCGGGTGTGTTTGGCTGTCGGATTTACGCTGCCGGAGACGGCGGGGTGTGTGCGGGTTGAGGATGTTGAGCGCGGGACAGTGGATGAAGAGGATTGGATGGCGGTGCAGTAATGGTTGAACAGAGGCGGAGAAAAGTGCTTGGATGTAATAAGAGCGATTGATACCCCGAATAGAAGATAGGAATGACATCAGACTAAGATGATAAGCGTAAGACTTCCACGTGAAAGCTTGTCAGTTGTGATTGCGAGTGATATGTCTTTCAAGATACAGTAGCCTCATATTGCTAAGTGCCGCTTTCTTTCCATGGCTAGACTAGGCCACCTATACTACTATCGGTTTAAAGTTATGTTGAAATTTGAGACCTTGCATCTATTCGGTATATCGATAAACGGCTATGATAAAACGACGCTCCTTCAATACGTCTTGTGCCTGGACTTTGTCCGTCGCATTGATTACAACACCGCCTTTTGAGCTTGATCAAGCAAAATGCCGCCAACAACTTTATCTCGCGAGCTCTCCTGCACGCTGACGTACTGCGCTCTGCTCGCTATGCTGTGACCCCGTTCGTGTCGCCTCAAGTCTTCCAAGATCATCAACGCCCTCTTCCTTCACGGGTTTCATGCCCGACGGCGTTCCGCCAAAGCTCACAAGCACCGCAGGGTTCGTCGCAGTCAGATCGTCCATGACGCTGAGTTCGTGTTCTGTGAACCACTTCGGCATGAGGAACGTGCGAATGGGGATGAGCGCGATGATAAGCACGGGAAAGCCGATTGCGGCGATGGTTTGTGAGATAGCAACAGTGCAAGCAACGCCGAGGATTTGGATGCCGATGAAGAGCCATATCTTCTTTTGCGAGACGGTATTGAGCGGGTTGTCCCGTTGGATGAAGCGGTGTTCAGACATGAGATACATGAATTTTGCGAGGATGCCGTTGGATTCGATGGAGCCCCACTGGAAGAGTCAGTATTGGACAAGGTATAATCTAAAAACACAAAACTTACACCAACAACGAAGAAGACACCGGCGAAGACTGCTGCGGGCATGATGTGCAGAACTGTCAGGAGTGGTCCAGTCATGGTCCCCCAGATCGCCATACCCATGAGGAAATGGCTGACGCGCTGTTCCACGACTGCTGTCGCGTGGACCACTGGCTTCCTGATATCTCCACCATCCTTTGTTTCAGTGATCTCCAGCTTGGTTTCGTAGATAGTCAGAGAATCGGTATGCACAGGAGCTTGCGGCACAAGTCCATTGGGCAGAGGCAGTCCAAGAATGCCGCTAACGAAGCAAGTGCATCCCAGAAGAAAGAAGTCCCAATGAAAGCCAGCAGGCTTCCTCAGTGGATATTGTCGTGCTTGAGCCGTGAGCGAGGACACGTTGTGATCGTAGTAGAACAACAACATCATCAGGAACCCAAATGGCACCGCCACGAAGATCCACTTCACATCCAGGTTCCAGAAGTCGATGACCCAATTTCTGGCTTGAGTCGGCTCGAATGCGCCAACCGTCGGTACGCGATAGATTTCTGTGTTTGCGAGTCGACCGGGAAACCAGTAGAATCCGACCCAAAAGAAGGTTGGGAATGCGAAGGAGTAGTCGGCGAGTATGCCTCGGACCCATGGCTTCCAGAGTGTGCTACTGCCGAGCTTCTCGAGACCGTAGACGGAGCCGAAATACAGAATAGCGATGACGATGGAGAGGTAGCCGCCTGCGATCGTAGTAGGTTCGAAGAGATAGACCAGTTCTTCAACGCCCTTGACTATGGATGATGTCAGTCACGATTTCATAGATTGAGTTATGGATAGGGAGTACACGTACTGCAATAAATGATACCTACATACAGGCCAAACGTTTCGCTCGAGAAGTCTGTAACGTAGGCCATGTAGTCGCAGTAATTTCCAAAAGATACTATCCAATGGAAGATGGCGGCCCAGATGCCTACCCATGCTGTAAAAGCAGGGTAGATGGTGGGATCGTGCATTTGGATGATGTCGTAGATGGTGTAATTGAACAACGCGATCAGTCCGGTCACTCCAACAATTGTGAGTGGTTGACATGATAGAAGACTGAACACCATTGCTGCCAGTGCGGAGGAGAACAAGGCTTCATTGATGCCAAAGAAGCCGCCTGTGCGTCGGTACATGTCGAGAGTAAATGCAATGGCTGGTAGGACGCTGAACTCGTTAGCGAGAGGTACACTATAGTTGAGGATAGAGCTTACTTGACAAAGTACATTCGAACAGTGCTTGCGAACACTCGGTACGTAAACGCGTCTCTAATGTCGCTCCAGTAGTAAGGCGCTCGCCGCTTCACATCATGGTACATGCCCCGTCCGGGACGAAGTATGCGCCATCTTCGCCAGCCTTTTTCGCCTTGAAATGTGTAAGATTCGGTCGTCTTGATTCTGTCTAGCCTGTCGCCATTCCCTTCAGGATCCATCACCTTTTCTCCCATCTTGCTCTTGCTGGTACAACGCTTCGAATGTAAACAACGGACAAAAAGAAGAGGAATCGCTAACAACGCTCGGATATAAGCTTATGCTGTGCACGGCAGAGGCGCGGGTATCACGATGCGGACCCAATGAATTACCGTCCTGCTCTAAACCCTGAGCATTCTGCTCTCTTATACCAAGCCAACCAGATTGCGCAACCAGGTTGGTAGACTGCGGTCATTACGGTCGACAGCGGCGGTCGCTCCTTGGCAGATGTGGGTACTTTGACTCCACCCTAGTGAAGCAGATCGCCGGTGAACACCTCAGTTCTAACTAGGCGTCGGATTCGGATTCTGCAAGTGAAGTAAATCCAAACATTTCTAATCCCAGACACATAGTAGACCTCATTGTTATCGTGGCATAGACTCACTGCAGCCACAATCGCAGTTGTGACGAGAATGACGTGCAGGTGATGTTCGAAAGCGTGGATGACTGATGCAGTTCGCTGCACGTCTTTCTGGTTAGCGCCCGCGCCACATCGACTTTTGTCGGAGGATTGTCCTTGCTCTCTGCCGTTAATCTCTCCAGTTGGCTGCCCGAGCAGCAACGGTCGATCGATGGGCAGAAAGGTTTCTAGCTAGTCTCCCAATTCGAGGATTGACTTGTGCGATTGTTTCTGACAATCTTCATGGTTTCCCTGGTACATCGTCTATCTCCATTTTCTTAGGTGGCTGGCATGCACGTCCACCTGCATGACGCTACAGCCAGAGCTATCGTGTTTGCGGCACCTGTTGGAGATGGAGAGAATTCCGGGACTGAATGGCTTGACAGTAGCTGTACCCTATGAGCCAAGGCGCTATAGAGTTCCTACTTCGTCGACCTTCCTGCGTGCTGTCGCTGTCGCTGTTGTGGTTAGTGTTCGCGTGGACATTAGGGCGCATCATGACCCTTGGTTCGTCGGCCTTTCTGCGGTGCCACTTCGAAGTTCAGACGTCAATTCAGTCCGCCCCACTACATTGGACATCCTCAAAACTGTCTACTGATAATTCTTCCTTCCATCCGATTCACGCGACATCTGTCGTTAGTCCCTAGCAAACGGCCCGTTCCACACCATGCATGTGTTGCGCTGGGCACGATCATCATCCCAATAGCTTAGACGCGTGGCATCTCCGAACCACGCGCGCCCCGCCTGTTCAGGCTCAACGAGAGTTCTGTGGATGCGGTCAAAACTGCATCTTTTACGATAATGACCGCGCTTGACGGCATCGAGGGCTTGTCGGAATGCATTGGACGCGCGATACAAGAGCACCTTGCAAGGTCCAATCTCAATCTTGCGTGGCCTCAGATTGATAGTCTTGATCGTCCCATACTTCGGTTCGAGGCATTCATCGAAGATGCTGGTGCCGTTAGTACGGTTGCGTCCCGATCTGAAAAGATCGCTTCGGTACGTGTGTTTTCTTCCTTCCAAGTCGAGTATGAACTCCTGTATAACTCGAGCGCATTGACTCCTGCAGTGTGACAAGCATGCATCTCTCGGAGCTACATGTGCTCTACGAAGCACTGCGGGTACGGCCAGGATGCTAGCTTACTTCACACTGCGGCTACACGCGCTGCCGCAACGCTCGATCTGTATGAGAAACTAAGCTGACATGAGTCCAGCGAACCCTGGACCTGACTGGTATGAAGACTCCTCAACCGTCACGTAGTCCCACAGTAACCCGCAATGTTGCTACTCCCCACGCTGAGGCTCTGCATGATCGGGACGATCAGGAATCAGCTGATGATGACGATGATGATTTGCAGGACGATGCAGCAGCGCAGACTGCTTCGAGGAAGGGCACAGGCGGTCTTCGCGTGGCCAACAGCCAATTGATTCGAGAGGACCTTAGCGAGAATCAGCGGCAGATGCAAGTCGACTCGCGCACTTTCCCGAAGCGGAGGAAGGTAGCCTCAGAGAAGTTTGTTTTCCAGCCTTCTACTTTAGATAAGTTGATCATCGGCATCTGGGAGCAGGTATGAAGAACTCTCATATTGCACTGCAGATGAAGCGCGAGACTGACTATCTCCCCTGTGTCAGGTGCATGGATCAATAAACTTGGACCCTCAGGCAATATTTGAGCAGTTCCAGGTAGCACCAAACAGCGTTTCGAGCGTAGTGCGTCATGCGCCAATGGATGCCGCACCTGTCGCTCTCAGCGTCACGACTGAGCCTAGCGGCGGATCTTTCAGTCAAATGAATGTATTCTGCCGCAAAGTGACACAAGCCAGTCGCGTATGTCGTTCCATCGAAATCATCGTACAAGCTCGATGGACAGAGCTGTTCGAGGAGCAAGTCCAGGCGAGAACTGCCGCTCATCCAGAACTATCCTCGACGAAGCACAGAAAAGGAGTCTTCATGGAAGCTTGCCAAGACTTTGGTTGGTCAGAAAAAGAGCTCCGCAATAAAATGGCGATCTGGCGAGGATACAAAGACGTCAAAGATGCAGCAGGCTGGGCGGCACTAGTGTTTGCCGGCATGGGCATTTACCGGTTCTGCAAATATCGCGTGGGTTTTGACAAAGAAGCTATGCGTCGCCTGAAGAACTTGCGTAACCGACTGGAGGTAGCAGCAGACACACTGCATCCCCACTGGCGGCAACTATTGGCGATCGTTGGCGAGCCGCAAGCGCTAAAGTACCCGGGACACCCTCACGAGTGGGTAGTCTACGAGGATGGGTCGGACCCTGTACCACTTCGACAGACCTACATCGAGCATGATCCGTTCTTCTCGTTTGAGCACATCGAGGAATCGGTCGTTGATGGATCTGTGTGGGGCTGCGAAGACCCTCGCTGGATGCCACAAGAGAGCGCCATCACAAGAGCTAGCGGAACCTACATGTGCGCCCTTTGCAACGAGCAGCAGTCCGATGAGCCGAAGTTGAATGCCTGTTTCTGTTTCCCGTCGCTGTTTGGCTGCGTCAAACGTAAACCACCACCAGTTCAAATCTACCGTACGGCAGAGGGTAAGAACAACGGTCTGATAGCCCTGACAGCCTTTGAGAGAGGAACAGCAGTGGGGGAGCTGGTGGGTCTGATAACCAATGGAGTTCGACATCTCGACGTTATGGAGGGCTCAACGCCGCTGGCCAAGTATCAGATCTGGCAGGGCCGCGAGGGCAACTATACCCGCTTTGCTAACCACAGCTGCAAAGCAAATGCACAAACCTCGAACTTCACATGGCTGGACACACAGCGTGTGATTCTGGTCAGTAAAGGTATCGAAGCTGGATCCGAAATAACAGTGGATTATGGCGACAAATACTGGGCCGGCTTGGACAAGTCGTGCTTGTGTGGCGAAACGTGCTGCAGATACAAGCGCGATGGAAGGAGATGATGTTTTGTTGTTTACTATATCATAGCCAAAAAGTAGACATAATGCATATATTAATACACGAAGATATACAGGCGGAGCATAGAAAGAGAACGTGCCAGTGAATATATTCGGCCCGTGCTTATCGATAAGCGCATCCATGTCCAAAATTTCCTAGCCGCTACTTGGACACTCGTAAGAACATCACCGCTGCAACAAACATGGCCAACGACTACCCCAGCTCAGATGAGGAGATTATGGAGGCACAGACGGGATCAAGGAAGAGAAGGAAGACGTCGAGTGATTCAGAGTCCGACACAGCACCCCGAGCACCTACAGCAACCTCAATTTCTCGCGTCAAACCAGCCAAGGACCGGGCAGGACATCAGGCTGCCTCGAGAGTAGCAGTATCGAAAGCTAGTGTTCCCGAAGAAAATGGCAAGGAGAAAGTCAGTTTTGCTTCCATTGATGTTGCGCCGTGGCTTGTGGCATCGCTCGCCTCCATGGAGATCAAGCGACCCACCGGCATTCAGAAGGCGTGTATACCTGAAATCCTCAAGGGACGCGACTGTATAGGTGGTTCGAGAACGGGTACGGGTAAAACTGTCGCATTCTCGGTTCCCATTCTTCAAAAGTGGGCAGAGGATCCGAGCGGAATCTTTGGCTTGATCATCACGTGAGTATATCCGTCGCCTGAGTTTTGACAGTTTCGAACTACAATCAATATGCCCAGGTATATTTAGAAATTGTCTGAAGCTGTCAATTAAACACGTTTCTCTGCAAGTGCTAATACGACCACAGTCCCACTCGCGAGCTGGCCATACAAATCTATGAACAGGTCAAAGCCATATCAGCTCCACAATCCATGAAGCCCATCCTCGTGACCGGTGGCTCCGATCAACGCGAACAGGCCATCGCTCTAGCATCTCGTCCGCACGTTGTGATCGCTACCCCAGGTCGTCTCGCAGAGCACATCAAGACCTCTGGCGAAGACACCATCTGCGGCCTCCGGCGCGTCCGCTTCGTCGTCTTCGACGAAGCCGACCGGCTCCTCGCCCCCGGGCGCGGCTCCATGATCCCAGACATCGAAACCTGCCTCTCCGTACTCCCGCCCAAGGAACAACGCCAAACGCTCTTATTCACCGCGACCGTCACCCCCGAAGTCCTGGCGCTGAAATCGCAACCACGAGCACCTGGTCGTCTCCCCATCTTCGTATGCGAAGTCGACACCGAAACGCTCGCTACCCCCGCATCGCTCAGCCAACTCTACCTGCAAACTCCCGTCACGCACAAGGAATGCTACCTGCATGTGCTCCTCCTCACGCCGCTCAATCTGACCAAATCGGTGATTATCTTCTGCAATCGCACAAAGACGGCTACGCTGTTGGAGTACATGCTGCGTATGCTGGATCACCGCGTCACGGCCCTGCATTCCGGCCTCAAACAGCAAGACCGCATATCCAACCTCGCTCGTTTCCGTGCTCAAGCTGCGCGTATCCTTGTCGCGACGGACGTCGCGGCCCGTGGTCTCGACATTCCTGAAGTTGGGCTCGTCGTTAACTTCGACGTCCCGCGCGATCCGGACGATTACATCCACCGGGTGGGACGTACGGCGCGTGCTGGTCGGCCTGGTAACTCGGTGACGTTCATTGGCCAGCGTGACGTGGAGTTGGTGTTAGCGATTGAAGAGAGGGTGGGTGGCAAGATGAGCGAGTTTGAAGAGGAGGGGGTGAGTGTAGAGGGCAGGGTTGTTCGGGACGCGCTGAAGATTGTAACGGAGAAGAAGCGCGAGGCGTTGTTGAATATTGAGGAGGGGAGGGATGTTAAGGGAAATAGGATGGTGGGGATGAAGAAGAGGAGGGTTGTGGAATGAGCATAACATGTCTCGCAAAGGAAAAAAAAAAGTACACTAGTTATTGACGACTACTGAGTGTTAAAGCTAGCGGCAGCTCATCTCATAGCCTGGAAGTGAAGTATGCACCCCTCCCCCGCCGCCCTCCCCCTCCTTGGATCATTTTTTCTTACCCTCCATCTCTATCGCGTCCAATGCATACCCCCCTCGCCTTTGCTGTTTCCTTCTGTCTCCACTGCTCAATATACCCCTCAACCTCACTCCTCCCATTCTCCTTCCCCTCAACCGGCTCCCCCCAAGTCCCCCAATACGGCACAACGCCCGTCCACACATTGCCCCTCAACTCCCCACTATCCAAATCCTTGCGATCCTCACTCGGCCCGCCCACCCTAACCTTCGCACTCCCCGCCTCCACCCGCACCCTCAAAATCCCCGTGCTCTTCAACTCCACATCCGTCGGCGGCACGCGACTCTTCTCCCAGCGGCCCGGCAGCATATTATCGGTAATGAGTTTCATGGCGTACAGCGCCTCGGCGGGGTCCGTGACGAGCGCGGCGCGCCCGTAGACCAGCGCGGAGCGGTAGTTGCAGGAGTTGTGGAAGGGGGTGAGGGAGAGGACGAGGCCGTCGAGAAAAGTGGCGGAGATGGTGATGGGGAGGCCTGGGGTGGAGGAGGTGGTGGAGTTGGTGTCTTGGCGGAATAAGCGCGCGGACACGTAGCCGTGGATGTATATGTCTTGCGCGGTTATGAGAGGGTCGGCGGTTTGGTCCTAGATCCCTATCAGCCCAGATGCCTCCCTTTCCTCTCCCTTCCTCCTCCTTCATGCTACGTTACCTCGAAGTTTCCGGTACAGCCTAGCATTGGCAGGACGACGGGGAAGTCTTGCTCCGGGTCGTTGAATGAGACGTGTAAGACGGGGCAGGAGTTGACCAGGCCGTGAATCGTTGGGAAGTCGTATTTTCCTAGTAATCTCATCTTGTCAACTATTGTCTTCAACAACTCAGGCAGGTATGTTGACTGACCGCGGGCTGGTAAACGGCCGAGTTTGTTAAGGGGAGTTTTGGGATATTCTGGAGCTGCCATGATTCCTACTTTTCTTTCCTGCACTCTTCTTTCCTTCTTTCTCGCTTCTATCAACGACGACAAGAATAGTGAGTAACAAAGAGATCGGTCCGATGTCCCTCTCACTTTCCACTTTCTCGACTTATATATACCTCTCTCTTCTCTCACATCAATTACTTGTGACTCCCAGACGCGCCCTGTAGTCATCTCCAGTGCCCGCCGTTGGTGACGCTTGCTGCATGCGGAAGCGGGGCAGATAATCCAGTCCATCTCATTGGCGCAAGTTCCAGCCTTACTACCTGACGCCAGGCGTGTATAGCGTGTAGACATGTCTCGAAGGATTGTGTGTACTGAAGCGGTGGTTAGTGCAGGATAGACAAGGGGAGGAGGGGATATCGCAGGAAAATGCGAAATACGACATTTCAACGCCCCATGAGACGAAATGAGCGTTGCAAATCATCTATGATATGTAAAATAGTCTTGCATGGTTGATATTCCAGACTCTACTCATCTACACATTCTCTCTCGTCTCTCTAATCCCGTATAAACCTCACTTCCAAATCAAAAACCAACAAAGCCTCAATGGGCGGTCCCAAGCACCAAAAAAAACGCCAATATATGCAACTATTCCCTCCTCTTTCCCATCCCTATCTAAACTCCCAAGCCCCTACCGCCCCTCCCCTCCGACTCTCCAACTCCAGACACTGATACGGACTACTCTGCGGATCAAAATACAATCCCTGGAGCGCGCCATCGCTCCTCCTCAAACAGACATAGTAGAATCCACTAATCGTCAGGCCACACCCGCTATCATCAAACGTCGCGTGTTCAGTGTCGGTCGAGATTTCCACATTGAGCGCGTTTGTGTTGGGGTCGCGGACGAGTCTATATGGCGAGTCGGAGGCGTTGTGCGTGTGTGTGGTAGAGGACGGGGGCGGGGCGGATGTATTGAGTGATTTGACGAAGCAGCGCTCTTTCCAGCGCATGAGGATGTATTCCTTGTTGAGGACCGAGTCGTACCATTTCCTGCTCGTCAGGGCTTTCACAACGTCATCCTCTTTCATGTCGCAGAACGGCGGCAGTTTGCGCCAGTACATGGCGTCGTTGGCGACGTTGCTCTTGAAGCTCTCCGTCAGCAGGGTGTGTTGGTTGAAGTCGAGGATTTCGCCCTCGAGGTAGGTTGTTATCGAGGATGTGCGCGTGTATTGCTGGGAGACGAGGGACTGGTGCGGGTGCGGGTGCGAAGGTACGTTATACGCTTCCATGGTGGCGCTGAGTGTCATCTTGGCCCAGTCGACGGCGTGAATGGTGACCTTGACGGGCCAGCGGTCTTGCTGGGCAGGCGCGGGGGCGGGGACGGGTTCGGGGGAGAGCTGCGAGGTTCGACTTCGGGGTGTGGAGTAGCTGTTTGCGAGCCAGGGCCGCGTGGGCGGAGGCAGGGTCGAGAGGGCGGCCCCACTGGATGCGTCGTAGAAGCGCCATTGAGTTGAATCTGACGTAGTCCCCGGCGCGGTCGCGTTCACTGTGGCTGCTACGCTCGTAGCGTGCTGGCACCCTGAGAGCACTGCGCCCGGTGCCAGCCACGACGTCTCAGCTGGCGGCGGTATTGCAGCCGTGTCTGTCAGGAAGTCGGCATACTGCATGCAGAAGTAGTCCTTGCTCAGGAACCCCGCAGCCAGCGCATGGTTCAGGCTGTCGTCTATCGTCTCCGCATGGCGTATCCGCGAGAGGTACTTGACCGTCTGTTCGAGCAGCGGGGAGGCGGCGGGCGGCGAGTTGGATGTGCGGTGGTCGAGGTAGCTGCGCCGGTACGAGTCGGCTCGCGAAAGCATGTCTCTTCGCTCGCGGTCCAGCGACCTGTTCTCGCTGGCGGCCAGGCGCTGCAGGGCCATCTGGCGGGCGCTCTCCGACATGAAGCGCGCCTGCGACTCGCTGTGCTGGCTTTGGCTCGGGCGGCTGCTGGCGTCTCTGTCGCGGTCCGCGTTGTAGCGCGACAGGTACTCTCTGCGCGCCGAGAAGCGCGGGTGGCGGCGCACACTCTGCAGTATCGCGGTCGACCGCAGCGATTCCCCGCCCGCGCGCTCTGAGCTCAGCCGCGTGGATATGGAGCGCACGCGCTCGCGCTCCGACTCGAGCTGCGAGCGCCCCAGCACGCGCAAGATGTCCGGGTGCGTGTTGGGCTGGTCGCGGCGCAGCTCGTCGAGGATGTGGTCCAGCTCGTCGTCGTCGGCGTCGGTGGCGGGCGACCAGTCATACAGGCTGTTGGCGCTGGGCACGCGGTCTCCATACTGCGAGGCGGCGTTGGAGTCCTCCAGGCGGCTGAGGCGGCTCATAACTCGTCGCAGGCGGTCGCCGTGGTCCGGGTCGTCTCGCTGGCGCTCCAGCAGGCGCAGGTGCTCTCGTGACCGGTCCAGGCGGTCCTGCACCTGTCGCTCGCGCCGCCAGTATTCGGCGCGCAGGTGGTCGTAGTCGGGCTCGGCAGCGGTTTCGCCGTCGTCGCTGTGGGTGCCGAGCGTGGCGGCGAGGTCGAGGATGTCCGAGTGTGGGCTTTCGAGTTGGCGCAGGGCCGACGAGAGGAACGGCTCGGGGTCCTATACGTGCAGGGAAGCCGTGTCAGTCGCTGGCCGCAGCATCATGCACTGCACACGGCACTGCACCTCCAACGGAGTCGACTCACAGAAGAACTGTCGGGCATGGTAGCGCGAGTGATCAGACCAGGCTATGACGATGCATGCGCATCGCGGAAGACAAGCGGCGGCGGGGTGCAGCTCTGTCTATGCAGGTGCGCGGGCAGGCGGGCGCAATGAAGACGAGAAGGTCAAGACGAAGAGACTATGCCCAAGAATCGATGGAACAGACGTTCGCATGCACGGCTGCGGCGTGAGACGTGACAATCAGATGTTTCGTCCCAGGTCAAAGGCGGCGTCTCCAGGACAAGCTTCGGCGAAACATGTGCCTGGCACAAAGGCGTGCGTGCTATGCTGCACCGCCCGCCGCACCGTCTACCACCTACCATCTACCGGCTATCGTCACCGTCCCGCGGCGCCGTCTACTAATAATCACACCATGGATACACGGAGTCTCTGCTGAACCGACTGCAAGATAGACTCCATGTGCGCCATGTGCTGTGATGTGCGTGCGTGCGTGCGTGCCTTCCTTCCCCAGAAATCGCTTCGACTCATGCAGTACCGACGCCATGGGCTCTGATCTGCCGAGCCGCTCGACTGGACAAGTTGCTTTCAAGGTCCACCGACCATCACTTGGCTCATCGCCTCATCTCACGTGTCAAACTCGACCTCTTCTTTGCTTGTAAAAATTGTGTTTTTTTGAATTAACTTTAAAGTACTTGGGTGAAGCATGCTTCGTGCCAGCATCCATTCACGTCCTCGGATCTACCAGAGGAGTGCTTCTTCAAAGACTAGCTCGAAGTGTAGCAGATGAACCTACAGTCTCTGGCGCTCAGCATCGCATGTCAGGGGAAAAGAGGTAGAGCGGTGAGGTGCGCAGGCGTGTTTGCTCCGCAAGCAGAGGACCACTTCCTGTGAGGGGGCACGGCTGGCGTGCCCTTGTCTCGACCTTCGTCCCACTCTCTCCCTTGACCCGCTCCGCCTTGTGCACAGAGACAGCTATTACAGCGACATACCAGATGCCCGTGTATAACTTTTGTCGTCGCCGCTCAGCATGTCCTGCTGACACTCAATGCCAGTCTGAGTGCGGCCGTTGAAACGTGATTCGTATCTCATGATGAGTTTGGCATGCCAGGTGCTCAGCAAAGAGATAGCAACCCACTCCCAACGTAAACGACATTAAAAACAAAAAACCAACCGAGTGTACCCGCCACGTAGCCGTGAGGCTGTTATTCCGTCTTTCTTGTTCTGACCGCAGGGAAATGCCCGACATGCAGTGCCTCCCAGAGATGCTATAACCCAAGAGAAAAGAAAGACCCGGTCTGGCCGATGGTATGATGATGACAAAGGGAATAAAACGCTTCGCTGGAAAATGACAAAAAATGAGCCAGGTATCAAAGGAAAATGTACGAGAGAAGAGGAGAGGAAAAAAACACGCTCGCTAAAATCGATGATAACTCCATCCCATGCGTGGTTGGTGTCATGATGTCACGGTGTGAACATCATGTCGTGCATATCGCATTCGTCTCGTGTCGGCGTAGCATGAGGTTGGTGCGCAAGCAACCCAAAGGAAGAGCAAGGGGACTGGCCAGGTCCACGCTTCCCAGCTTCGACATGGTGAGAGAGACAGCAGGTATCACAGTATCACTTCTGCGCTTATACAAACGCTGCGTACTGTGGTGCGAATCCCGTGTCCCATCCGAATCCGCCGAACCCTCCGTGCACCGCGCTTGACCCGCATTGCTGGGCCAGCACACTCGGCAGAGGAAGGGCAGGGATCGGTGCCGACGCCGGTGGCGGGCTGTAGTACGAACTTGACGTGTATGGACTCGTGCAGTTGTATGGCTGGCTGAAGGATGGCGTGGGCGACGGCAGCTGGATAGCCTCGAAGCCCATGGTTCCCATGGTGCTCCAGAAGGATGGCTGGGTCTCACCGCAAGTTCCAATGGTCGGGCTGGGAGTCGATGGAACAACTCTCCATGAGTCCATCGGGGCAGCGTGTGACACGGGGATGTGCTGTGTTGGCGCCCACCAGTTTGCAGATCCGGGCGAGCTTGGGAGAAGCGGTGCTGGTCGGACAACGTCGACGATCCTTGGCGGTGGGGGCAGAAGGGGAAGGAACAATCCCATAATGGCGCTCTTGACGTCCTCTCCTCGTCCCCTCGAAGTAGTTCTCCTGCGCCATCCTCTTCAAGTCCTTCGAGTGACCCGTACACCAGTGCGGAACACGTAACGGGTTGAACCGCCTGTACGAACTTGTCCTGAAGCTTCTTGAGCTGCTGCTCCTTCTCGGCCCACTCCCATGTGCTGGCAGACACGTCGACCGAGTAGATGTCCTTGTGGTACTCGATAAGCGCTTCGATGGTCTCTGGTGTAAGCTTGAATGCAACCTCATGTTGTGACACCATGTCGACGTGTACGACGTAGGCCTCGATGTGGATTAGCTGGTAGTTGAACAGCGCTTCGACCAGTGGGTTGGAATCCTTGCGTAGTTCCGAATCCGGGGCCTTCGGAACCATGATGGAGCACAATGACCACATGGCGTTGGGACCCGAGAGTGTTTCTGTCAAGCACCGCGAATGTTGCTGTACGCTGTTGAGTGGTCGCTTGACTCGGTTGACTCTCTTCAGGGTCTGGGTTAACCATGGCTCAACCTTGGAGTTGAGGACCACGTTGACGGTAGATCGGGGCGCAAAGGCCGCAGCCGATGCGGGTAGTAATTGGATCGGCATTGTGATTGGTCGGTGTGTGCGCGAGACGGTGCGATATTATGTGGGACGGGGTATCAACGAAAGAGAAGAACAAAAGAGAGGGTAAAGAGGAGTCTCAGGCGGATATAATTTTTTTGCGAGCTCGCCTTAGGAGGGAAGAGACAAGAAAGGGACGGGCGAATGAGGAGGAGGGGAGGGCGAGGTGGGAGGTGGAGGGTGAAGAGGCTAGTGGTGGAAGGTGGGATCTCTTAAGAGCTTACGAGGGACGATCGTG